>NW_015090825.1:1343930-1388250 GCF_001431845.1 Calidris pugnax
AGGGAATGGAGCACCCCTCTTAGGAGGAAAGGTTGAGAGAACTGGGTCTGTTTAGCCTGGGGAAGAGAAGACTGAGAGGGGATCTTACCAATGCTTATAAATATCTAAAGGGCAGGTGTCAAGAGGATGGGGCCAGACTCCTTTCAGTGGTGCTCAGAGACAGGACAAGAGGCAGTGGGCACCAACCAAAACACAGGAAATTCCATCTGAACATAAGTAAAAATTTCTTTACTGTGAGGGTGGCAGAGCACTGGAACAGGCTGCCCAGAAAGGAGTCTCCTTGTCTGGAGATGTTCAAAATCCACCTGGATGTGTTCCTGTCCAACTTGCTCTAGGTAAACCTGCTTTGGCACGGGAGTTGGACTAGATGAACTCTGAAGGTCCCTTCCAACCCCTACCACTCTGTGATTCTGTGATTCTGTAAAATTATATTGTCCATTTTTTTCCTTCTTCGTGACAGGGCAGATCTGGAGTGGTACTTTCTGTGCATTTTATCCGGAAGAGTAGCTAGAGGTGGCAAAAGAGAATTTTAATGAGGCTAATCAATGCCAAACCATCTTTTCTAAAATTTAATACATTCACACTGAATTGAAAAACTTCACATCAGTTTGGGAAGGCTAAAACCTGAATGAAGAATAATGGAGAGAATCAAGAGTTGAATCTCTATAATTCACATTGCATAGGTAACTGCAGTAGTTATATCTTATCCAATTTTTAGTTAAATATGAGAGTATGATCTGAATTTAAGTACCTTCTGAGATGTCCATTCTAGATTTTTCCTTGTGAATATATACCTTTGTATAATATCACAAACAATGAAGGATGTTCGAGAATCTGGAGAAAGTCTCTTTAACAGCTACATGGCCAAACAAAGAACTTTGTTTGCTAGAAGGCAATTGCATTCAAGCCAATGAATGACAGAAAGAAACTTAGAATTAATTTCTGTCTGCACATGCTTAGGTTTGACTGAAGTCAGCAGTAAAACCCCATGACTTTTAGGGACCACAGTATTTTCCATACAGGTTTTAGGACTGGGAGAAACCAAGAAGATCTTTTCTGGCCTGATCCACAATGCAGACTGTAAAATTTGATTCCATTCCACTGAATCAATGTTCTGGTTGCTCTTACAAGTATAGTTGGTTGAAACTTGCAAAGTAATTTAGCTGTTGCACAAGAATGAATAACATCTAGATCCCTGGCTGAATTGTGTGGGCTCTGCAAGGAGACAGGACAGGAATAAAAAGTTGTAAAGGCGTATTTTTGTCTTTGACTTAAATAGATCTGAAGCTGAATAAACACTGCAATCAAATCTGTTGAGTAGGAAGGTGCAATTTTTATGTAATCACTTTTGGAATAGAACTTCCAATATTCCATACAGTTATCCAGTTTTTAGTTAAACAAGTGACTACAATCTGACTTTAAGTACCTTTCTGAGATGCCTATTTTAAACCTTTTCTGTAAAATAATACGTTCACCTTTCCTACTCAATATTTCAATTTAAATCTGAGTGCTCTCCTGGTTCTTCTTGTTCTCACAGCAGCAGTTTAAATTTTAGTGTCACTTTTTTGGGGTTTCACTACTTCAGCACTGCCTGGTCTTATAAGGCATTTCTCAAGACTATGTATCTCCTGATTCTAATATGAAGTGTATTTTTTTGTTGTTGTTGTTCATCACTTTATTTTGATTGCTGTCTGGTTTTTGTTTGCACACTGGAAATGCATGTTGTCTTTCAAACAACACGTACTTCATGTTATGCAGATGAAAAAACTGTCATTGAGATTGATAGCATTGTGTTCTTAAAGTCCTCTGCAATTGCCTTCAGTACTCTTTGTGTGCCTTAGATCAGAAGTCAAGAATCTAAATGTACCACTACATGCAGATTCTTCTTCTTTCCCACTACATTTGATAGGTAACAACTTTTAATGGTTACCTTTGGGCATCAATTTTCTTCAAGTATACCACTTTCAATAAAATATTATGTTCCATTTCTGAATCTGCTTGTTTAACTGACTTCACCCACGACCTTGTCTTTTATCAACTGTTGAAGTGTAGAAGCTGCCTTGCTCAGGGATAAGGTATCTCTGCTCATTGGTGATGTTTCTGAATGTGAGTTGACATGTCTAGATGCTTTAAAGCTTCTGCAGGAACTCAGCTGCTGCTAAACATGCAGACAAGGACAGAGTGGTGATGTTGAGGTAGAGAGGGTTATTGCAGACATGGAAGCAGAGAAGTGTAGGATAAAGAACTGAGAAAACATAGGAGTGCAAGGTGGGGGTGAATCTGGATAACTCCTGTTTAGGTGAGATGAGTGGCAGTGACAGGAGTATGGGATTGGATTTCTGATTTGGAGGTGTAAGGATATGTGATGAAAAGGTTTGGGACTGATAAGATGGGAGATGTGGTGGGTGGGAGTGCTGGGTGGTGGGTGGTGGCCTCTTCTCCCAAGGAAATAATGACAGGAGCAGAGGAAATGGTCTGAAGTTGCAGCAGGGGAGGATTAGATTAGATATTAGGAAGAATTACTTCACTGAGAGAGTGGTGAGACACTGGAACAGCCTGCCCAGGGAGGTGGTGGAGTCACCATCCCTGGAGGTATTTAAGAAATGTGTAGACGTGGCACTTCAGGGCATGCTCTAGTGCCTGAGATTGCTGCATTGGGTGTTTTGTTTTGTGTTGTTTGTTTGTTGGTTTGGTTTTTTTTGTGTGTGTGGTTTGACTCGATGATCTCAAAGGTCCCTTCCAACCATGAAGATTCTGTGATTCTCTGTCATTCTGTGATGTAGAATCACTCTATGTTTCAGGTCAAATTTCTACTTCCCCCCTCTTAAAGAGACATAAAAACGGGGATCATCTGTAAGATCACCTTATAGTCAGCAGTATGTTTTCTCTGTAGCATGGTAGTGTATATTTCTCAGGAATGCTCTAGTCATTCCAAAATTGCATATATATGGGACATTTCTAGATGCATGTGGTAGAAATGATGGGAAGTTGAGAAGCATAGGCTGAATATTTCTACATGAGAAGCAGTTAATCTGCTAGACCCACTTGGCTTAGAAGAGGGAGTCACAGAAGGAGTTTTGAAAGCTACAGTATTTAATACAATAAGCACGGAAGGAGGATTTGGGAGGATTCTTGTTTTCATGATAAAATTTCAGTAGCAAAGCTAATTGATTTAATTAACTCGTCTGCTTATCCAAGCATATGTGGTATACCAAGAATATTTGGTACAAGAACATAATGCAGGACTGGGAACAGTTATGAAAGAAATATTGGTGTTGAGGAGGAGGAAATAACTAAAAATGTACTGTTATGGCTTAACCCTCGTAGGCAGCTAAACACCACAGAGCCACTTGCTCGCTCCCTTTAGTGGGATGGGGGAGACAAGCGGAAGTGTAAAAGTGCAAAAACTCATGGGTTGAGATAAAGGCAGTTTAATAAGTAAAGCAAAAGCTGCATGTACAAGCACAGGTGAAGGAAAAATCAGGAATTCATTCGCTGCTTCCCATCAGCAGGCAGATGTTTTGCCATTTCCAGGAAATCAGGGCTCCACCGACGTACTTTAAGAAGGTGGAATGTATGTTTAAAAAGAATGTATGTTTAAAAAGGTAAAACATATTTTAGAAGGTAGAATCTCTCACGACATAAAAATAAAGAGCTGTAAAATGGTCACAAGGCCCTGTGAAACCAGAGACTTGGTATAAACAATAAATTCCTTGCTAATGAATATATACCCTTGAAGAAGAAGAGAAGGCTGATAATAAGCAACATTCCCCCACAGGAGGTGCCGAAACCGGCTGAAAACCAGACGGCTGCTGGATAAGGCATAATGTCAACAAAAATTTGCAGCAACTGGGGGAAAGGTAAAGGTGGCAGTGGGAGATCATGACCACCAACTCAATTGAAGACTGAGTTGGTGGTCATGGCTGAATTGGACTACCCCCACCATGGTACTGGAGCATGAGCACATCAATTAAAGGACCTTGTAACTTTAAATGAAAGTGAGAGACTCTACTAACCAATAGAAATTGTTACGATAACGTACTAACTAATAGTTATAATTAAGGGTGTGTATTTCTGTGTATTGAACCATATCAATATTCCTAAGGGTTTTTAGGCTGGTGTGCGGGCACCAATCTCTGCAGAAATGATATAAATAGATAATACTCTGTGTGTATATTGGCTTCTGCACACTGGGTAAATGACCACGCTTTGGGACAACACCATCATGCCTAACTGTTACTTGGGAAGACAAGCACCATAACGCTGAACCTACCCCCTTCCTCCTCTTTCCCCAAGTTTTATTGCTGGGCACAGTGTCATACGGCATGGAACACTCCTTGGATGAGATGGGGTCAGCTGTCCTGTCTCCTCTCCTAACTTCTTGCACACCCCCAGCCTACTCGCTCGCAGGGTGGTGTGAGAGGCAGAAAAAGCCTTGATGGTGTGTAAACACTGTTAAGCAATAATGAAAACTTCGGTGTGCTATCTTCACTGTGTTTGGTCACAAATCCAAAACATAGCATCGTACGATCGAGTATGAAGAAAATTAATTCTGTCTCAGCCAAAAAGAGTACAAGGAGTACTTATAAATCTTTTAGTCCTGTTAGTTGTTTATGCAACATCTGCAAATTTCTAGCAGTTTAAGAGGGAAATTCTACTCCCATACAGGAAGGAGACTGAGATGATCAGGTTTTGCATTTCTAGCAGAATGAGATACCAGCTGTTGAACCAACCTAGTCTACTGCCTGTTGATATCAACAGAACCTACTATATTTTACCTCAGAGCCCTTTGGATCATGCTACCTTTAGATATATTGTCTAGCTGCAGATGGTTCATTTTATTAAGAATGCAGAAATAAAAGGCATTCATTTAAATGCAAATTTGCCACTATGTCCTATGGAATTTCCTCTCACTGAACAGTTCTGTGACATACATTTACTGTGATTGGAAGAATACGTACACTTGTGTATGACTATCCCTATTTTTCCACAGTAAAGTGCAAGAGCTGTTAACCATCATCGTTCAGGACAAAGAGTTACCAACTGCCAAGAAGAAGTTATACTTTATAACCTGTTGACATACTGATGTATGAGTAGGAATATCTGTCCAGCTTAATGCTTTAATTAAAAACAGAACATGAAACTATTAGCTTTTTGCAGAATGAGTAATTCATGTTCTCTGCATTTTTACTTGACTGAAAGGTTGCTAAAAAACAATAACCAATTTAATATTTCATGACAGATAATTTACATCTTTTCAATATCCCAACTGGTAGCAGTTGTCAAATCTCTCATTGTTGCTTCCAATGTCATGAGTCTGACTGCTATAATAAATATTAACAAGATCACAGAAGATGACACAGAGTCATTTGTTTCTCCGTTTATGTATTGTCAGGACTCCAGAATGAGTCCTAGAACCTCAGTATATTGTGGCATTTATGCTTTTCCAAGCTGGTATCAGTATGTCTGAGGTTTGTGTTTTGTCATTTTGGTCTGTATTGGGTTTTTCGTTTGTTTTGTTTTATTTTTATTTTGAACCAGGAATTGGGATGAGACAGCTAACAGCTTTAGTACAGGTATACTCAGTAGCATGTGCGATGACAATATTAGTTCTAGCCTCATTTTCCCCTTTCTGTAGTTTACAAAAAAAGAATAAGAATATAAGATGATCAACCCAACTTAATTATGAAGTGTGTCTAGTTGGCCTGGGTTCTAATCTCCCACTAATTTTTACTATGAAGTGTTTATTTTGCTTATTTATTTAGTGTCATTTAGTTTCAATCACATGAGATTCCTTAGTTCTTGAACAAATTAAACACTTAGTCTTGCAGTTAAATCTAAACACACCACTTCATTCAAAGCTACACTGGGACTTGAAGTTAAGCATATATGTAAGAACTTTGCAGAACACTAGCCCTTAATTGTGTAAGAAATAATGAGTTGGAAAAATGCTATTATTTGAAAGTACATTATTTCATTCCCTTCCCTTTATATCATATTCCAAACATATATTCGATTTGCTGTTCATAAAACCTTTTAACATTTAGCATTTAACATTATTATTTTTCTGGTTTCTTTGCCCGAGGAGTATTTGTAAGGTATAATGCTGTTTAGCAGATGCCCCAGTCCTGCTCTGTGAATTGAAGAATACAGAATGCAATAAATCACACCCTAATTAAAATTCAAGCTGCTTAAATTAGGTAGATGTCTCCAAGTTGTGTTATGTTCCCCAGTTCTCCTTCTTTCTGCCTTTTTTTTGTTTCTCTACTGTAACATAGTTTTTTTTCAACCTGTGAAGTCTGTTGTTTAATTTTGCAAGCCATATCATGGGGAATTTTTGATGTAAAAGCTCTAAATTCTTTTCCAAATCAGTAGCAAGCATAATAAATAAAGCCGAGCTTGGCACTGAAACTATGCTACTCCATCAGAGATGCTTCCCTGTCACAGTCCTCAGTCTGGATTGGAAAGACTGCAGGCACTGTAGTAACTTCGTAAGTTCTCCCTCTCCCTGCTAAGCATAAAAGGAAGTATATTCCCTTTGCTGGCAAGTGTGCCTTTGGACTCTCTTTCAGTCTGTCATGCACCTGTTTAAAATAATCAGTAAGGGAGTGGCAGTTTTTTTACAAAACACTCACTGTATGAGCACCTGAGGAAGCTATGCTTTACACCAGTGTACCTGTTTATGCTTATTATTTATTCTAAATTATTATTTAAGGAGATCAGATGTGATTAGTGCACATTGTTCCCAGGGAAGAGAAAGCCCATGCTCTGAAGAGTTTACAATCTAAATAGATAAACCGGAGTGCAGAACAGAAGAATTCTTTTTTTTTAGCATGTGAACACAAAGGCACATCCACATCCAAGGTCCACATCTCCAACTCACTTTCCTATTTTGTAGAGCACATAGAGTGTCTCACTATGTCAGCCTATGGTGGTGTTGTCATTGCTCTGAACACAAGACCATATATCAACCACGATACAGACTTCACAACTATTTTACAGGCACCTGTTTGCTTAATTAAGTACCAACTGTGTAGCCGTAATAAATTATTTTGTGTCAGGACAAACCAGAGCAAATTGGAATGCTTTTTGTAATGTGGATGATTTCAATGCACTGGTCTTACGATTGAGGTTTGTAGATCAAAGTCTTTTCACTTAATAGGAACAGTAAAAACTGAGGAGAGATCCAGTTTGACTGCAAAATGCAGGAGGATTAAAAATTCAAGAGGTAACATCGGTGTCTATGTTTGCTGTAAATGTTGCTTTTCAAGGAAAGGAAATATTACTGCAAAACCCAATATTTTGACAGTTAACTAAGCTACAAAGGCAGGAATCCCATCAATTAACAAGGTTTACCACCACAGTCTTTGAATCGCTGGAGCAGATACCAGTTCTTGAAAACCAGCTTGAAAGTGAAGCCTCTTCTGTAATCTGTGGTAATCTGTGGTAATCTGCAGATCTATCTATCTATGGTAAATTCTGACAGCCCTGCAAGACATCACTTTGCATCTTTTAGCTGTTACCAGCCTGTGAAAATACGGTCCTGGGCTATGAGCCAGAGCCCTCCTATCAGAGCTAAACCACCTCCTTTGTTCATTTGACTTTGGATGAAGTACAGCACCTGTTTCCATCTCTTGGAAGGCTGAGTCCCCAAAATCTTGCCTATCTTTCTTAACATTAGGGAAATGACTTCAGGAAAATTCAGTCAGCCATGAGCTGAAGAACTCATGATAAAAGAAGGATGTGGATAAGTTTGAATAGGGTCCAGCAGAGGGCTGCCACAACCATGTGGGGACTAGAGCACATGATCTACAAAGGGCAGTTGAAGGATGTGATGTTTAGTCTAGCAAAGAGAAGACAAAAAAGAGCATGTAGCAACCCATAAGAACCAGGATGAGATTATCAAAGATGATGCAACCAGATTACTTTACTCAATAGTGCCAGACAACGAGAGGCAACAGCCAAAAACCTGTGGCTGGGCAAATTAGGAAGAATACTTTCACAAGGAGGTTAGTACAGTACTGGAAGGGATGATCAACAAAAATGGTGACTTCTTTCTGTTGAGGTTTTCAAGTGTCAATAGTGTATAGTTAACTGTCAAAAGAGCACTGATCTAGTGTTCGCAACAGCCCTGCTTCGAGTGGGATTGTTGGCCTAGAGACTTCCAGAAGTAATTCCGAACAACTTCTCAATTCTTTTTGTCCAGTAGATGTGATGTCAACTAGCCACTATCTTCACTGATTATTTTTTTTTATGTAAGGGGATACTTATAACATTCTTCCCTAGTTTTGTCTTTGCCAAATGAAACAACCCTAATTACTTTAGTCTTGCCTTTTGGGACAGGTTTTCTCAAACTTTTGGTCACTTTTATAGTTTATCTTTGAACTTTGGTTGATTTAGCATTTTTTGAAGTCTGATGACCAAAAATGGTCACACCAGGGCCTCAAGGTCAGTAGCACTTCATCAAGTGTCAAATGAATTCCTATGTCTTCCTTATAATCCAGACAGTATTGCATTCTGGAATGATTTTTCCTTTTTTTGCAAGAGTCAAATAAATGACTCAAGTTTAGCTTGTAAACCATTGCACAATAACTGGCTATTTCCCAGTTGGTTTTTATATTTGTTTCTTTCTCTAAGTTGTAAATAACTTGTCCTTATCTTTTGTGGAGTTGCATTTTCTTGATATCAGAGTACAATTTCGGAAGATAATTTTGAATTCAGAGCCCATTCTTTAAAATGTGTATATTCACTTCCTAAGGGGAAGTGCAGTGCCACTCCAGCAGTGCATTTTGTATTTAAAATTAAAATGTTAAATAAAACTGGACCAAATATAGACCAATGCAGTATGCCTTTAGACTAACAACAGATCACTGATAAAATGTTCTTTGAGTCTCGTTGTTTTCAACAAGTTTCCCAGTATAATCTACGTTCAAAATAAGATCTTAATTTTGATAAACTTCTAAGTAAAGAGCATGACGATGTGTCTGTGTGAATAGACAAGATAGAAATGCCATTACTGTGACTGGTACATCAACTTAAAGACATCTACATTTCTGTGGAGGGGAAATTTGCATTTAAATGCATTTAAAAATTGATGTGTGTAGGCAAAGAGTAGTGGAGTCACTGTGAAATAAAAATAAAAATTGTAAATGTAATTACTTGTTTCTTATTTAGTTTTATTTATTCTGTGCAGTATTTGTGGTAGAGCATTCTATATGTAGAGCATTCTGCAAATTTAGCACGTGTAAGTCAGTCTTTCTAGGAAGGTATTTGATCTTTCATATGTTAACATGTAATTATATAGGCAAAGCTCAAAACCATGCTTATATATTTTACATAGAATCAAAGAATGGTTTGGGTTGGAAGGGACCTTAAAGATCATCAAGTTCCAACCCCCCTGCCCTGCGCAGGGACACCTCCCACCAGACCAGGTTGCCCAAAGCTCCATCCAGCCTGGCCTTGAACCCCTCCAGGGATGGGGCAGCCACAGCTTCTCTGGGCAACCTGTTCCAGGGTCTCACCACCCTCACAGGAAAGAATTTCTTCCTAATATCTAATCTAAATCTCCCTTCTTTCAGTTAAAAACCTTCACCTTATCACTACGCTCCCTGATAAAGAGTCCCTCCCCATCTCTCCTGTAGGCCCCCTTTAGGTACTGGAAGGTCTCTAGAAGGTCCCACCGGAGCCTTCTCTTCTCCAAGCTGAACAACCCCAACTCTCTCAGCCTGTCTTCATGGCAGAGGTGCTCCAGCCCTCTGATCATCTTTGTGGCCCTCCACTGGACCCATTCCAACAGGTCATGTTGTGCACAGTTGCCCATGTGTTTATTAGTGCTCACAGTTTGGAAAGATAATTTAAGTGCGTATGGTTCTGAATGCTGCCACTTTGGTCTTCGTTATCTTTTCACAGTATGATACAGTGGGGACTTTCTGTTCTGTCAGATGCTTTGTATTCTGTCAGGTGTCCTTTTTGGAACTCAAGTCATTATAATCCATTTCTGTTTCACCATAAGATCATTGCCTACTTTGAACAGTATTTTATTACTTTGATGACTGCTCCTTTGTTAGAATGTATGCTTAGTCAGAACTATCAAGTAGGCACTATCAAGTATGGCTGATATGGCTGTTGCTCCTTCTTGAAAAATAATATAGTGAAAATAACCAGTGTAGTACTAATAGTTCAACTAGTAGTAGTTGAACTCTATTAAACTTACCACTTAGATTCTCACTGAAATGCTCAGAATACTTCTGATTTTAATGGGACTTTGTGTCGAAAGAATAACTGCAGTAATACTGCAAAATATCCATCAATAAGCACCACTTTATCATGCATAGGGATAACACTAGAGAAGAAAACAGGCTATGTGGAACTTCTGTGCTAAGTGTATTTGTTAGTATTATGACAAAGACCATCACTATCGCCTGCCCTCTTATCCTTTTTTAAAGATGATTCATATTTTCTGTATTAATCTGTGACATTATCTGGTAGAAAGAACTTCTCTCAAATTTTGGTCATTTATATTTCCTCTCCAATTCTGTAGCCTCTCTGTTGCTACTACAACAATGGGGACTTAAAGGAACTACCATGAGGAAACAATACAATCCAAATTCTGACTTCCCCAGGTCAGAATCAATCTTAAATTGTCCACTAAAATATTAGGATTATCCTGAGTATAGACGGGTAGAATCTGGTGTGTGTTTTTTTTTTATTTAATGTTCTTTGCTGTGATATATAACTTGCTGTTTTGACAGGAAAAAAGTCATAGGAAAAATAACTTAGATGCACATATAAATAAGCATAAGGAAGTGGAGACAGTATTACTTGATAGCCTCAGGACAATATTTTCCATTTATCACACGAGGTTCTCAGACTTAGCTGTAAGGCTATAAACTGGACAAGTATTACAGTACAGTATTAAGTGTTACAAAGAGATAAGGAAGTTGAGCGCGTCTTTTACTACTATTACTATTTTTGACCACTTTTGACAATTTTGTGGGGAAACGCCAGTTTCTCCAACATTAAAGTGAAAGCCAACCTAAACCTAATTTTCCTCTACAGTGAAGTTTTTCCAGTTCTTTGGGCTGATGATGCTATTAGAGCATTTGTAAGGGTAGAAGATGTGTCAGACATTGTTGTACAAGTATGACAAGAGCATTACGAGACCTGCCACCTTCCTTTAGATACAGTTTCTCAGCAAGTCTCCTTCCCCTTGATACACCGACTGGAACCTCATTACTAACTATAGCCTTTTTCATTGATACTTGTCTTGTATCTGACTGGCAGACACATGCACATGAGCATCACGCTCCCTGACAAATTCTCATTGGCTTGGCTGGTGCTTCATTCATTCTCATCAAACAGATTTTTGCCAGACATGCATTTTTGCCCGCTTCTTTGGCCCACTAGTGTCATACACCATATTAGGTTTGCCCATGCTTGGATGTGCAGCTTGGACCCTATTGCACTGCAAAACATGGAATTGACTTAATTTTCAAGTTTTTTTGTATTTTTTTGAGGTTTGAGTTACATACTTGGGCTTTTTTATGGCTCTCGTGTTGCAAAAGCTGTCTCACTAACATGATGTAGTGCAGACCAGTTTTAGTTTCTCTTCATTTAAAAACTACATATGGAAACTACCTGAAGGCAATGCCTTTGAAAATTTTAATGTTTCATAAGGTCCTCCATCGAAGTCAAATTCCACAGAATTGAACTGAAGTGATTGCTGAGAGAGCAATTAATTTAACTCCAGAAAGTGGATGCTAGTGGACATGCAATCTACTTTGGTAAGGTAGTGACATTGCTATTCTTGCAGTTACTGTATTCCAAGTTTCTTTCTAATTATATACTGTCTTTCCTTCTTCATTCCTTCTGGCCTGAATGCCATCCTGACTGGTGCCTGGATCTGGATTTATACATTTATGTGTACTGTTTATATACATAACCTTAAGCTTGTGATGTTGCTCTTTAATGTTTAAATTATGTCTTGCCTGAGGTTAAATAAATTTAGAAGGAGCAGCCAAAGGTTTTCTTAGTCCTAAAATTATTAACCTAGCATATCTTTAATATTCAGCTATCAGGGACCATCCCTTAGTGGCTACTAAGCATCCCGTAGTTCCCTTCTTGCCCTTCTTGAAGATAATAGTGACATTTACTTTCTTCTGGTTCTCAGGAATCTCCCTTAGTTGATATTACCTTTCAATTTCAGGAACGAACTCTGAAGAAAAAAAATATTCCCATACTTATCTACTAAGTATTGAGAATACTGAATATTGAGAAGCTTGATTTCATTTTCTCCAAATGAAAGAATTGGACTAGAAGGGATAAACCATCTCTAATCTTTAACTTGCATATCAAATATTCAGTTTTGCTAGGTGTTCTAGCTGCTACGAGAAGAAGCAAAAAAAGACTCAAAGTTGCAATATTCACATGACCTAGGCTATCAACCAAGATCCTGAGTTTCTTATTTTAGCAGGGTTTGTGCTTGTCTTCCCAAGTAACAGTTAGGCACAATGGAGCCCTGCTTTCCTGGAAATGGCAAAACACCAAACATCTGCCTGCTGATGGGAAGTAGTGAATGAATTCCTTATTTTTCCTTCACTAGTGCATGCAGCTTTTGCTTTACCCCCTTTCTTTTTCCCCTTTCTTTTCAATTTTTCTTTCATTTTTCCTTCACTTGTGCATGCAGCTTTTGCTTTACCCCCTTTTTCTTTTTCCCCTTTCTTTTCAATTTTTCTCTTACTCATCAGGCTCATGAGAACCATCTTTTGATTTTGCTTTTTGTACAGTGTAAAAAAAAAGTCTCATATCTACAGTTGTTTTGAAGACTCTTACAAAGCTTTGTAAAGGGAACTTAGTGTACATGCAAATCAGACAATTTATCTCTGAGAAAACTTTAACTGTTGAAGAAGGCACAAATTTCTCTTGTGCAAGTACAACCACCTGTGTAATGACTGGTGCTTGACTTTGGTTAAGTAGTCAGATGTTAGAACAGAAGTAACTTTAAGAATGAAAGGGCATATATTCATTCAAGTGTTATGAAAAGGAAAGCCTAGGAGGGAAATGTAAGTAAAATGTGATCATGTTAATTTCAGCTATCTGAAATGTATTTGTAATTGCAGAGACATAAATTTATGTAAGCAGATAACCTCAGGTAAACATATGTCTAATCACATATTTTTATTAACGTGTCAGAAAAAATATTTACCTGCTGTAATGATCTTGACCAGGAGGCCTTCACCAGCTTCTACTTGGTTCTGGCTACCACGCCACCTGTGTGGCCTTGCTTTTATCTAAATGTACAGCAAGAAGTTCTCATGTGAATATCATTCAGGAACACAACTGTTTTCTGATAAGAAAATATGAAAGGCCAAAAAAGGAGGAATCGCTTTCTATGGCTGGAATCTGAGTAGCGTGGGAAAGAAATGGGGAAGAAATCACAAAAAAAAAATACTTTTAGCCTAGCATTTTCAGATATTTTTATAAGCATAACAAAACTTCTATCAGATATGCAGAGTGACTGAAAGTACCCTCAGTCAGTTACACCTTGTGGGAGGAGTGTGGATTTGCAGAAATATCCTGCAGAACTACACTCTTAGAATTTTGGGGATCCTCTGAACATTCATTAACTTTGTGAGATCACTTTCTCACTGGAGTGTCTACCAGCATGGTCCACATCAAATAACATCAGCATTCCAATTTTAGTTGTTTCTGAAACACTTTGGAGAGTGAGTCATAAAGGTTAAGCCATATTAAATACAATTGTGAGTCAGACACCGTAGAAATATTTCATAGATCTTTTGTATGCTGTTTATTTGAAACCTTACCACATCAGTATGTGTTCTGTCTCTCAAGAGCTAGAGTTTAAAGTTCTGCCTCTTATGCCTCTCTCATATTGTCAGTCCAAAAAGATAAGCACAAGTACTTCGCTTTTGTACTTAATTGCACTGCTTTTTTTGTAAAACCTAACTTGGGTCTTAATTGATCTAGTCTAAATTCCGTCAACAGCAAGAGAATTTTGCCTCCAGACCTTTGGTAAAAATCTTCTTTGAAATCAACTAGTGCAAAACCTGTGCTCTAGGAAAAACAGAGCATTCATCAGTTCCTCTTTGGCCAGATCCCAAACTAGTTATTCAGCTCAAGGTACTCTGAAAAGACAGAATCCAATGTCACAAAAATTGTGACTGTTACCTGAGACAAAAGTTCTCGAATCCAGAAGTTTAGAAAGGAGATATTGCCTTATTCGACATCGGGTGCTGGGTGGAAAACCACAAATCTAGCACGCCTTGCTGGGGACAGTCACCCATTATTTATACACAAAACAGTCCTATTATTCCTCCTACCTCATACATAACTCCATCCAGGCTTACATATTCATTGATGACCAAATACCCCTTTTGCACGTGCCTATTAAATTTTGCAGTGTCTTCTGTGTGGGTGTGAGCTCCTCAGTGGCTGTTTGGGTTGGGATACCCTTCCCCACATTGTCCTTTTAAGGTATTGAGTCATCTCAGGGCAGTGAGACAAAAGTTCTCAAAACCAGAAGTTTAGAGAGGCGGTATTGCCTTATTCAACATCGGGTGCCAAGTGGAAATTCACAAATCTAGCATGCCTTGCTGGGGACAGTCACCCATTATTCATACAGAAAAGAGTCTCATCATTCCTCCTACCTCGTACATAACTCCACCCAGGCTTACATAGTCATTGGGATGACCAAATAGCCCTTTTGCACATGCCTATTAAATTTTGCAGCATCAGCAAAACACTTCTGTGGAGGCATGAGCTCCTCAGTGGCTGTTTGGGTAGGGATACCCTTCCCCACATTGTCCTTTTAAGGTATTGAGTCATCTCAGGGCAGTCAAAGTTTACTGTAAGTTTGCCAGCTTCTCGAGGATGATAAGGATGTTCCTTGAAGTAGCCCCAGCTCTGTCCTAATTGGTACAGGAGTACACACCTTGATGTGTAAGAGAACCTTGAAGTGATTAACTACTTCTTGATATTCCATCCTTATCACTATCAGCTCGGTGACTAACCATTTTCTCACACAGTAAGAAGGTTCGTAGGAAGGAAACAACATTATATTTAGCATATGATTATCAACAAAGCAGAGGCCTGTCTTTGGTAACATGACCATTACTTCCTTTAATTAGTCTTGCTTTTATATTTTCAATAAAGAAAGCATGGAAAGAAAGAAAACCGGGACACTGTTAAAGAAAAGAAAAAGCCAGTAATAGAAAATAATAAATTATATTGGTTTGACATTATTTTTCACGTACCAGAAGTATGTTTTATGGCAAGGAAAATGTGAATAACCATCTCAATATCCAAGTGAAAATTTGAAGAAAAAAGGGAAGAAGTTGCTGGAGGAAATAAAAATAGATATGTTTGAAGAAAGGTCTTTTTAAAAAATACTGACTTCCTAGAGTTTTACAGAATTAAATGAAGGTGGAAGAATTTGGGGTTTGATACATTGACTTAAGCAAGGATTGCATAAGCTTAGACACTTTCCAGAAACTTTCAAGACAGCCCACAAAACGGCTTCATTCAAAGGCACTGCGACCGAAATGACCAGTGGTATTCTGTCTATCCCTTTAGACGAGCATGAACATTCGAGTGCATTACAAAAAACAGGTTAGGTATGTCAGTCTGTAAGTTTTTATAATCATTAGTTATGCATGATGATATAAGTTTGGGTTCATTAATGAGTGTTTAAGACCAAATGCCTAAGAATTTCCAAATAGAAGTGCCTCATGAAGAACTATGTGCCTCTGTTGTGGTTCAACCTCAGCCAGCAATTAGGACCATGCAGCCGCTCACTAGTCCCCCAGTTGGGATAGGGGAGAGAACTGGAGAAGTAGAAGGGAGAAAACACTCATAAGGTTGAGATAAAGACAATTTAATAGGTAGAGCAAAAGTCAGGCACACAAGCAGAGGAATTAATTCACATCAGCAGAGAGGTGTTCAGCCATCTCCAGGAAAGCTGGGCTCCATCGCTCATAACAGTCACTTGGGAAGACAAATGCCATGACTCTAACCATCCGTCCTTTCATTCCTCTTCCCCCAGCTTTATAGACTGAGCACAACATCACATGGTGTGGAATATCCCTTTTGACAGTGAGGATCTGCTGTCCCAGCTGCATCCCATCCCAGCTCCTTGTGCCCTCCCAGCCTGCTCACTGGCAGGGCGGTGTGAGGAGCAGAAAAGGCCTTGACTGCCTAGCAACAACTAAAAATACCAGTGTTTTACCAACACTATTTTCAGCCCAAATGCAAAACATTGCACTACACCAGCTGCTCGTAATTACTCTATCCCAACTGAAACCACAGCAGCCTTTAATGAAAAAAATGTATATTTTAGTGTATTGCAAGGCAATACTGAATAACTGTTAAAATGGAAGTGAAAATGAACAAAATAATGCTGCTGGATTTTCCCTAGTGAGAGATATTTTAAAAAGCAGGTGTCAAAAAAGCATAGGAGGCTTTGTATAACAAATTGATAGCCTATTTCATCCAAGGCCTTGCTGATAACTACTCGAGGTTTAGTCCTGCCACCATGTGGAGTCATGCTCCACATAAGCACATGATATAAGTAGGGAGAGCCAAGTTTGCAGCTGAGAAAATACATTGTGTTCTTGTAAATAAAGCAATATGCAATTTTTTTGAAAGCCTGCAAATGTTTTTTTAATCTGCTTTTACCCTGTGAGTTATTGCTGTTTGAAACTTGTCTCATGTCTTAAATTTAAATGTAGTCTGTGCTCCTGTGCGAACTCTAGATACCAGCTCAGAATTTGTGTCCCCGCAGAATTACCAGGGGCAGGCACATGGAAGTTTATTGACATTTTTCCAGCTTCCGTAAGAAAGCTCAAAGCAGTTCTTAATTTTAAATAGGTTCAACCAATCATAACGTGTTTTTTCTGTCTAGCATTCCTGTTGATCCACAGCTACAAATGGTTAAACCTACTTCACGTAAGAACTGCAAAATTACCATAAATATGCTCATAATAAATCACCTTTGGAAATACCTTAGTGACTTCTGTAAGAGAATACTCTTTCATCTCATTTTGCAGAGCAGCAAATTAAATCCAGATAAATGAAACAACTAATTCTGAGTGTGTCCAAAATATCTGGAAGGAGGAAACCTTGATTCACATGATCTTATTGTGCATTTTATCATGTTTAGCTACTTTCTTATATAAGAATGGGTTTGTATAATACAATCCTTTCCTAGGTTTGTCTAATACAATCCTTTCTTTCACTAGCTGAGAAGACACATTGTCTCTGTAAATTTGCTAAATTAATCATGCATTAAAGCACTGAGGTCAGACTTGTACTTTTGTTATTTTTACTGTCTTTAGAAATGGTGAATTCATATTTGGTTTATGAAAACCTTTCTTATTCATCATCTACATTAAGTGGCATTTTGAAAAGAAATTCAACTCAAAATTCAAAGGAAGGATTTTAATTGATTTTGTGCTTGAGTGAAGCTGCTGTAAAAATGTTGACTATATAAGAATAAAGTAGTTTATGAAATTGCCTGCACTGAAAAGGAATCTTTTAGTAAGAAAGGCAACTATTAGCTATAGTTACAGAATGGAAATACATTCATTTGGATCACCATACCTGATCTAATGGAAAGGAAAAACTAGGTTTCTTTTGGTGGTGTTTTTCTTGTTTTGGTTTGGTTTTTTTTTAACATCACCTTTTTCCATTTTTGGATAAATCAAACACTAAGCAGTCCTAGAAGTGGTTTTTTTGTTGTTGTTTTGGTTTGGTTTTTTTTTTTTTAACATCACCTTTTTCCATTTTTGGATAAATCAAACACTAAGCAGCCCTAGATGAACCAACTCAAATGAAGTGACTGTTCTTTCTGTATCTAGAGGATACAGAACTAGTTGCCAAAGGCAACTGATGGATTGATGGGAACAGAAGAAACCTGAACAGAAGACAGTGAGACACATGAATAGTGCAGTGCATTGTCAGCCGATGTATTCTACATAGAATCTGATCATCACTGGCTTTGATGGATTTTTATGAGGTTGTGAGAAGCTCTATCTCATTTTAAAACATAAGCAGAATATAACACCCATGAAGAATGACTTAATTTCAGAGTTTATTTTTAGGGGCAAATTCTGAGAGTAAATCTGGAAAAATTATGATGAAAGCTTAATTTGCCTAGTTACACCTGAGGAGAAAATATGTTTTCCAATGACATTGAAAGCCAAACATAATCTTAAGTCTTTTTTTTTTTTTTTTTTTCCCTGACAGGAGCTTAATATTTAACTTTCAGCTTTTATGGTTTAGGTTTTTACAATTAAGAAAATTACATTTTCAGAGATGCACACATAGTCAATAGCAAAAGTTCCTTTGTCAAAAAGAGAGCCCATCCCAACATATTTTCCCAAGGAAAGTTATTCTCAATTGATGGCTTTGTTTTCTCAAAGAAGACACGTTTCTCTGATTCACATTAGTTAATGCCTGCACATCTGGAGTCACAAAGAGTTACTAAAAACAGCAGTTCTCCAGGTAACAAAGTGCTTAGATTTATGACTAACAGTATATCCTGGGATTAGGCTTTTTAAAACAAAGGAGTACATGCATATGAAAAGGCTACCCTTTTTGAAGATGTACTGAACTTGGCATTATTTGAGATGAAAAGCTCTGGAAACTAGTTTTTGTGGAATCTAAGGACTCTGACAGAAGACTCTGCTGACTACTGCTTTGCCAGTTCAAGAGATTCCTGTCTGTAACTCTCCTTCTTGGCAGTTACCCTACTAGCATCTATCATGGGAGTCAGGGGGATGAAAGGGAACATGAGCCTTCATATTAACCACTTCAGTGGAAAATCTTGTAGCTTAGTATAGTCTGCCAAGAAAAGTGGTTTGGTCAAAAATACCACACTGTGAACTGGAGAGTTTGAGAAACAGGCGTGTGTGTTGGTCTTCTTTTTATTCAGTAGTTGAATGAGAAGTTTCTAGCAGCAAGAACAGAAGGAAGCTCGGTAATGCTACTCCTTTAGCAAGGAAGCACCAGAGCTTGTTTACACTTCTTATCTAAATTGTCACTGGATATCTCTTTGCATTGTGTGTTTGTACAGTACTTGAAAAAATAATCTAATCTATTATCATTTGGTCTAACTTCTTTTCCTTAGCTGATGATTTTTATGGCATATAGTTATTTATTATTGATTTTATTATTTGCTGGGTTTAATACTGTAGTTTGCACTTCTGTTCTTTAAAGAGAAGTCAGACAAATAAAGCAGTGGAAGCAAAGAAATACATACTTGGAGTAGGAACACTCAAAGTGCTTTGAAATTTTTCTGATTCACTTAGGTATGACAAAGAAGGGTGTGTCTAATTTGATTAGTTCATTTGTTGTGTTAATAAATTGCTGTTCCTTAGGGGTCATGTGCTTTCTCTTAGGGAATGATTTGACGAAAACTTTTACTCTTGAAAAAGACCATAATTAGTTGATCCTGCAAAAGCAAGGTTGTGTTCAATCACTGGCTGTAGAAGTCATTGACAGTGATGCACAAACCGTGTTTGTACTCACAGTCCTCACACAGACAAAATATGATTCTCTCCAGAAAAAAAGGCTTTGTCTCAGATACTCTTTAGCATATTTGCTTAGACTAAAAGCTAAGTGAGTGTTGGTGGCTTGACCGCACAGACCCTGTTTGTACTCACAGTCCTCACACACACAAAATATGATTCGCTCCAGAAAAAAAGGCTTTGTCTCAGATACTCTTTAGCATATTTGCTTAGATTAAAAGCTAAGTGAGTGTTGGTGGCTTGGCCTATTTCTCTTTCAGAACCAAGAATTTAAATTTCACCTTGAAATGAAAGATGCAAATTTGCAATAATGTTGAAGTTATATTGGGGTTTAGTTGGGGTTACAATAGCCCAAGGTGGATTCTTTCTGATACAGAGGATTGAGGGGTCTCAGGAGTTGAGAAGCTGATAATCTCCTGTGTGCTTTATATTTTGTATCTGTGATTTATATATCAATTGCACAAACCGTGTTTGTACTCACAGTCCTCACACAGACAAAATATGATTCTCTCCAGAAAAAAAGGCTTTGTCTCAGATACTCTTTAGCATATTTGCTTAGACTAAAAGCTAAGTGAGTGTTGGTGGCTTGACCCATTTCTCTTTCAGAACCAAGAATTTAAATTTCACCTTGAAATGAAAGATGCAAATTTACAATAATGTTGAAGTTATATTGGGGTTTAGTTGGGGTTACAATAGCCCAAGGTGGATTCTTTCTGATACAGAGGATTGAGGGGTCTCAGGAGTTGAGAAGCTGATAATCTCCTGTGTGCTTTATATTTTGTATCTGTGATTTATATATCAATATCACAGCCCCATTCTTTCCTGCAACATCCTCAAGAAGAATATGCTGCATAAGAACCATTTTTAGATAGCCATTTCTAGAGCAGAATGGCATATTAATTTCTTCTTTAAAATTCCTGTTTGCTCACTCACCTGCAGTGAGTGATGATTTCTGACAGGTAAGTAAAATATCATTACTTTCCTTTTATTTTCTTTTTTTCCATGAAAAAAAATGGAAGGGAGGGGATTTTGTCCAACCTAGAGTGTTCCATTTGTGCTTAAAGGGAGACAGCACTGAGAACGTTCTAAGGTATTCAAACTGTGGGAAGAAAAAGTTCTCCTTAGCACCTAACAGAGAGTGATAGCACTGGTTAAACTGCCTCTGTTGAAATCATAAAGTCAGATCTACAAGTTACAAGGTTCAAAGATCTGGGAAGAGGAACCACTATGTCATCTCACTTCCATGAAAGCATAGACATTGAGATAAATTTCATTTTTAGCTTCCCAACTCATTGAACTAGCATAGGCTGCCAAACCTTCATCATTAGCAGTACAGTGTAGAACCTTTAGAGTCTAGAATTCTTCTCTGCCATGTCTGTATTTTCCTTTTGGGGGAGATTTTTCTGCACTGTTCTTATTTAAGAACATCTCCATTCAAATGGAGATTAAGATATAGAAAGGAAGTACTGGCATGGTGTGGGAAGGAAAAATAAGAGACTCTGAAATGAAAGATGATAAAGTTAAGGATCACTAAGGAGCCTCAGAGTTGCTTAGTTTTCATTACCGTGGTTATATTCTTCATTATCCCTGATTATGTTTGCAGGAAAGGGGTTAATGGATTTGGTAAAATTTAAAAGTAAGTCTATTTTATGAGGTGTTGCAAAATATTGATAAAACCAGAAGATATTAAAGGGAGCTAAAAGTGTTAGGAGTATGTTAATGAATAGGTTTCAGAAAACGTAACTTTAAAGGCAGATATGTGGTGGGTAGGAAATATTCAGAAAGAAGTTCAACAGTATAAAATTCAGGAATATTAAAGTTAAGAATTAAAAATCAGGCAAATTTTTAAAGGAATATGCCACATATCACAGGAATAGGCCTGTGATATTGAACTTTGGTAACACACATCAGTAGTGTCTCTCTCCCTGGAACTGAGAGAATTGTTCTGTGGGCAGTTCTAGACATTCCTTAGAGACAGATATTCCCATAAAGGAATAGTTTAAAGACAGAGAAAAAATAAAAATCTGTTTGGTTTGTTTGAAGGGATTAATTTATGGGGAAAGAATACACAGAGAAAGATATAAATATGTCTTGCATGGCTAAGAAGCAATTAAAAGGGAGGAGGGGCAGAAGTATCTACAGTTTTCCAAAAAGTAAACAAGTCTTAAATTTTTGATTAGTTTTTTTGTTGTTGTTGTTGTTGTTTTTTTTTTTTTGCTCAAACACATATTCCCATTGAAATTCCTTAGGAAAAAAACACCCAGAACTAAACCCTTTCATATCAGCAAACACGGAGATCTACTGTCTCAATCAGTCTGCATTCTCTAGCATAGATTTTAATATGACACTTTATAAACAGAGGAGAGAGATTTCTTGGGATTTATAAGTTGCATACGTCAAAAAGAGAAAAAGTCAAGATAAGAAAGAAAGATTCATTTATAATTTTAAATTAGCTAGAGATTCCTTCATCTCCCCTATGAAGCAAGAGTTCTTACATAACTAATATTTAGTGCCTAAAAGACTGCATTAAGATGTGTAATCCTGAAGCAGAGTAAGCATTCTCAGCATCCTCTAGTGGAAGGCTTTTGTAGCCCTACCTCTTATTAGCTCCAATTGATTCCTCAGGAGTGGTCTATGTGAAACATTCTGGTGCTGTCTGGCCTGTGCTTTGTACCTGTAGCTCAAGGGGTCTGAGAATCAGACCCTCCATGTTTAATTAGGATAGCTGCATTTGTCGTTTTTTCGTTATTTTTTACAATTGACTGTTAAAATCAACATTTACTTTGATTGAAGTAGTTCATCTTTAATTTCTTTTCAAAGACAGGCTTCCCACTCTCATCTGCCTTTGGACCAGAAATTGTAGCAGGTGATAGGCTTTGCGTGGAACAAGGGAAGCTTGGAGAAAGGAAGAGAGCAGATGCCAACATTGAGCAGAAAATACCTAGCAGATCTTAAAGAGAAAGGGCAGGGCTGAAAGGAGTGAAAATTGAGCTGCATCAAAATTTAGCAATTGAAACCATACCCTATCGGCTTGGATTTAATCAAGAAAAAGATGATAATTATACAATTAACAGGAATAATACAGTTTGGCATGGTACAGCTCTAGTTTGCGGTGCGTGTGGCATGATGAGCAGAGTAAATTTTTCATTGCTTTTGGGAATGTGGTGTTCTCTTGTCAAGGTGCAAACTGCTTTGTCATAATTTCTGTGACTGAATTCAGCTATAGTGGTCTGGTATTACTCCCTGGGGTAAATATACAGTGACATTACTGAACATACATTGGTAACACAGTGTGCCTAGTTGTGGAAAAGCAAATCCTGAGTTTTAAGACATCAATATGGAATATCAACTGCAACCTGGCAAAGAAAACTTCTAAATCTAAATTAGTGAGATTGGCAGACTTTTTATTCTGTCACAGGAACTCTTCACTTGGAAACCTTTGAAACTGAAATTTTCTACAACAAAAAGCCAAATTTTAAAAGCTTTTGTGTCAAGAAACCAAAGAAGGTAAAATATAGTTAAGAGTCATATTGGAGTCTCTCTTTTTATTAGCCATATTTTAACAGCTATTCTGCATGGTATTCTACAGAATTTTGTTAGATGACCAGAACAGTTTGAAAAATAGGTTTCATTCCACTGTCCATACTTTTCTTTTTACGTACATTCTGCAGTTCACTGTATGTGGACAATAAGACAAAGGTGATTTATTTAATTGGCTTGCGGTCAATGGATCTGATGCTCACTAGTGTCTCACTAACAAAACTTGCATCATTCTTACATCATGTTAGATTAGGAAAAGATTAAACCCATATCCTTAAACTGTTTTTTAAACCCCAGTTCAGAAGAACCTGGCCAGGAAGAATGCTTTGGCACATAAATTAAATGGAAGCAAAACCTGATGTTAAAGTGTGTACTTAATGGAGTTTTTTTGATCCCAGATATTACTAATACTCACAGGTATTTAGAAATTTATTCACATACGCACATAAAAATTAACTATTTCCATTTCATTTCCTGTTTACTTCTGTCTGTACAACTCTCTACCAAATATGACTTCTTGTGCCACAGTAAGCTCAGTGGACTTGTATTCTTCTGTCACAAATTTGTCAGGCATGTAAAAAAATTTTAAGCTTGAAGCCACTAATAATATTTGTTACATAAAAAGAAGATTCAGTTAAATATAAAAGCACTTAGCAGCTAATAATGCAAGAATCATAGAACCACAGAAGCAGTGAATGGAATGCACCTCGGAGGCCTCCACCCCAATTTAATTATTGGAGTGGGATTGTTGCCAACACTGTTATCAGGTGCCTGGCTTTGCATACCTGATTCTTGAAAATGGGCAGGGATGGAGATTACCCAGCCTCTCTAGGTGACATCTTCCAGTGCTGTCCTACTCAATGAATGTTTTTGTTTCCTCGAAGATTAAACCAGCGCTTCACAAGTGGGAAGTTCCCAACCAATATGTAGCCCTTTGGTCCTTATTGTATCATCTACCCTTCCTGAGAAGAGTTTTGCTCTATCATCCTTCTAAACTACTCTTCACATAATTATAGACAAACTCAACTTCAAGATGGGCTCTAACACCCCTACCAATTGTGTTAACCCTTCATGAGACCAATACAGTTTCTCCACACCTTTCTTGGATTGGAGGGAGAGGAGAAAAACCGTATACAGTGTTCCAAGTGTATCCTCACTAGCATTTTAGAGGACATTTGTGATGTCCCTCTCCACTCAAGGCTGCTGTGCAGCCTGAGCACTGTGGGCCAGCGTAGTGCTCTGCTCCCATTAAGGCCACCCTGCCTGCACAGTTCAGAAGGCCATGGTTGTACCCTGCTTCCCTCAAGGCTGCCATGCCTCAGGGACCCAGCAGACCAGCATGTTGCCCCTTTCCTTCTGAGGTCACTGTACCTCCCGGGCACAGTGAGTCAGCATGGTGCCCTGCTCCCTTTGAGGCCACACTGCCTCCTGGGCCTGGCAGAAAATCTTGGTCTTCTCAGGCCACCCCATCTCCAGGGCTCAGCACTGTGCCCTGCTTCCCTCTACGCTGCCCAGCTTCTAGGGTCTGGCAAGGAGGCCTGGTCCCCCATCAAGGTTGCCCCACTTTAGGATCTGCTGGAAAGGACACTTGTGTCAAGGGCACCCCAGCTCCTGGACCAGGCCCACTACCCTCAAGGCTTTGCCTGCTCCAGGGCCTGGAGTTTTGAGGCCACCCAGTGTTCTTGACCTGGCAGGGTGACCTCCAGGGCATGGTGTTGTGTCCCACTCCTCTCAATGTTATCACACCATGGGGCCCAGTGGAACAGCATGGTGTCCTGCTTCTCTTGAGGCTGGTTTGCCTCCAGGGCCCAGTGAAGAGGGCTGCTCCTTCCACCTGCTTGAGGCCACCAGGTGCACTCAACTAAGACAGGAGGCCCACTCCTGTCTTAGCTGCCCTGCCTCTGGGGTCTGCTAGGCTGGAGTGATGTCCCACTCCTATTGAGGGTGCCCTGCTTCAAGGTCCATCAGAGTCCCTGTTGTGTTCCAGGGCACTCCAGCCTGCTGCATCTCCAGCAAGGAGGTTCTCTTCCACTAAGACTGGTCTGCTTCTGGGGCTTGACATGGAGTTCTGTTCCTCTTGAGGCTGCCTGGTCAGCTTGGCACAGGAGAATGTTCCACCTCCCTTGAGGCTTGCCTTGCAGCCCGTGCTTGGTGCTCTGCTCCCCTCGAGGCCAACCCATCTCTGGGGTTCAACAGGGAGGCTTGTGTCCCTTGAAGCTGCCCAGTCTCCTTGGCCTGGCAGGTGGGCCAGTTATCACCTCAAGATTCTCTCACATGTCAAGGTGCGTACTCCTGTACCAATTAGGACAGAGCTGGGGCTACTTCAAGGAACATCCTTATCATCCTCGAGAAGCTTGCAAACTTAGAGTAAACTTTTACTGCCCTGAGATGACTCATTACCTTGAAAGGACAATGTGGGGAAGGATATCCCAACCCAAACGGCAACCGAGGAGCTCACACCTGTGCACAAGTGTTTTGCTGACACTGCAAAATTTCATAGGCATGTGCAAAAGGGCTATTTGGTCATCCCAATGAATATGTAAGCCTGGGTGGAGCTATGTATGAGGTAGGAGGAGTAATGAGACTTTTCTGTGTATAAATAATGGGTGAATGTCCTCAGCAAGGTGTGCTAGATTTGTGGATTTCCACCTAGCCACCGACATCAAATAAAGCAGTATCTCCTCTCTATAGTTGTCGATAAGTAATGCTTGTATCAAGTGAAGGACTTTTTCAGCTTCCAATAAAGCTGAGAGGGAGCATAGACAGGACAAGCATTTTGGGAGCTTTTGTTAAGGGTAAGACCCCCAGGGCTCCCTAGGGGTGGCTTTGACCCTTCCCCCACTACACTATCTGGGTTTCTCTAGAGTCAGCAAAAATCCTTCCCCACCAAGCCTGTCAGCACAATAATGAAGTAAAAAATCCCTGCCAGTTGGTGCTCTATGAGATCCATGTCAAGGTGCAGAGGTGATATCTACCACAAAGGGAAGTTTCTTCATGGCAACCCATGGACAAGTCCTAAAAATATGCGTTAACTGCCCTACCTACTGTACAAAAAGCATAAGGATTTTCATGTCTTTTATGCTTTGATTTCCTAAATCTGTCTATATTACTGGAGAGGAGTGGGACCATGGGTCACAGCAGCCCATGCATCTGTTGCAATAGCAACTAGTGTGTAAGCACTAGTGAAGATTGTGCATGTAGGTGAAGTGGTCTGGGAGCTACATGGAACATGGCCATTGGGACCAGAGTGGTCCTCGCCAACTCTAGAGTGGGACCGTGGGTCATAGCAGCCCATGCGTCTGTTGCAATAGCAACTAGTGTGTAAGCATGAAGATCATGCACGTAGGTGAAGTGGTCTGGGAGCTACATGGAACATGGCCATTGGGACCAGAGTAGTCCTCGCCAACTCTGTGTGTGTGTGTGTGTGTTGGTCTGTACCAGCAGGGTAGTGGAGCAGGGCTGCAGCCTTGAGGCTCGTGTGTTGGTGCTGTCTGTTCATGTGAGTGCTCCATGTGTCTGTCTGATCTGTGTGGCTGACCATCTGTATGTGTATATATGTGTGGTATACATGTGCTTTGTATGTTCGTGCCTACTGGGAATACACTTTCAGCCTTGCTGCTGGTTGGACTTGGGGGCATAGAACTTCAGTAGCCTCAGCTCTTTCATGTTGTCAGAACTGGCATGATGTATTTTTCTGCTAACACACCCTAGCTATAAATGCTGAATATCCTTCTAGTTGCAAGATTATAAAAAACTTGGTTGGTTCTTTCACCTCTCTGAATATGTTAATATGGAGATGAATTTCCATGAATTAAGGTAATTTCTTCATGGTGTCTTGAAAAGCCATACGTTGTTGCTTATGATACCAGCTCCAATGTATTACACAAGTGCAATGGAACCTATGTGTGACCCTCCTGCCCAGCAAGCTCTATTTATGAGCTATACTGGAGAGGGACCAACCACCCAGTCCATTATCTCGTTGCCAAAGAAAAATGTCAGAGTATATGGGCACAGTTAAGGAAGTCGTGTCTTCACCATCTACAGAGGGTGGTGCAGGTGGGATTCCTGCTCCAGCACTCTGCAGATTCCTTCATCACAGAATCACAGAATCTTCTAGGTTGGAAGGGACCTTTAAGATCATCTTGTCCAACCCTCAACCTAATTTTGACAAAAATAAACACCCACACAACAAACAAAAAGCAACACCATCACTAAACCATATCTCCCAGCACTACATCAACCCATCTTTTGAACACCTCCAGGTATAGTGCCTCAACCACCTCCCTGGGCAGCCCATCCCAACGTCTGATAACCCTTTCTGTGAAAATTTTTTTCCTAATATCCAGCCTGAACCTCCCCGGGTGTAACTTGAGGCCCTTTCCTCTAGTCCAAGCCTCACAAGCAAGGAGTTGGTTTGCCATCTATCTGCTCCCTAGGCACCACTGCCTGGACTAGTGCCAGAAGTAGCTATTTCTGAGTGACCTTTCTTTTGTGCACTTTTAGGTAAAGGCAATGACTTTGGTGGTGTGACTTCCAACTGAGTGGAAGCTGCCTACGGGCTCCTCTAATACAATGAACTGTCTAAATTGTCCTGTGGCCAAGGGATATGTCCAGCATAACACAGGCCTGATGGCTAAACATACATGCTGCTTACCTATACATGCAGCCTGGCACAGCATAGGCTTCTGCCTACTCAGGTTAACTGATATGTATATCATTAGCTCCTCAACATTAAGTCACCGCAGACCAAGCCCTAGAAAGCCCTCCACCTCTTCCCAGGGGTGGCTTGGATCCTTCCCCAACAAACTTGCCCAGCCTTGAGGACTCCTCAGGCGTAGCTTAGTGCCTTCCTCACCTGGATCCTTCATTACTGGGCCCTCTGTTACCAAAGGCAGGCTTCTGCTTTGTTTATAAACATATGTTAACTAAAATGTTAATTACTGAGCTTCTTAATGTGTGAGAAAACAGTTGGTCACTGAGATGACAGTGATAAGGATGAAATATCAAGAAGTAGTTAATCACCTCAAGGTTCTCTCACACATCAAGGTGCGTACTCCTGTACCAATTAGGACAGAGCTGGGGCTACTTCAAGGAACATCCTTATCATCCTCGAGAAGCTTGCAAACTTAGAGTAAACTTTTACTGCCCTGAGATGACTCATTACCTTGAAAGGACAATGTGGGGAAGGATATCCCAACCCAAACGGCAACCGAGGAGCTCACACCTGTGCACAAGTGTTTTGCTGACACTGCAAAATTTCATAGGCATGTGCAAAAGGGCTATTTGGTCATCCCAATGAATATGTAAGCCTGGGTGGAGCTATGTATGAGGTAGGAGGAATAATGAGACTTTTCTGTGTATAAATAATGGGTGAATGTCCTCTGCAAGGCGTGCTAGATTTGTGGATTTCCACCAAGCACCCGACATCGAATAAAGCAGTATCTCCTCTCTAAACTGTTTCTGATTTTGGGAGCTTTTGTTAAGGGTAAGACCCCCAGGGCTCCCTAGGGGTGGCTTTGACCCTTCCCCCCCTACGCTATCTGGGGTTCTCTAGAGTAAGCAAGAATCCTTCCCCACCAAGCCTGTCAGCACAATAATGAAGTAAAAAATCCCTGCCAGTTGGTGCTCTATGAGATCCATGTCAAGGTGCAGAGGTGATATCTACCACAAAGGGAAGTTTCTTCATGGCAACCCATGGACAAGTCCTAAAAATATGCGTTAACTGCCCTACCTACTGTACAAAAAGCATAAGGATTTTCATGTCTTTTATGCTTTGATTTCCTAAATCTGTCTATATTACTGGAGAGTCACCAACTGAAGTTCTGCTGTAGAGGTCAACAAGACTGTTGATATATTCCTTCAACATGGAGAGGAATGCCTGGTGGCCTCTGCAAAGCATAGCACCGTATTTTAACCAGCAGCCTTATTTCAAAGTCAACATCTTCAATTCCAGTGCTGTGGGTATCGTATTCCTGCCAGCCCCACTTACCTCTTGGTTGTTTTTCATTTACTGTATGGTAAAGTTTGAGCTGATGTTTTGTGGAAAAGTCCTGATGTTGGTGTTGATGGGCAGCATGACATAAATTCTTCTTCCCCTGCCTGAATCCGAAATACTACACATCATAAACTTGGGAGGCTTCTATCCAGCTGTTACATTTGGGGCCATGCCATGCTACTTCACCAGGAGCTGTTTGTTTCAGAGATGGCAGGAAAGTTTTCTTACACATGGGGAATATTAAAGAAGCACCTGGAGCTAATCACTTGCAAGTATTATAAATTTGGTTTGCTTACAGATCTCTAGGCTGCCATAATTTATACTACGCTCCAATTACCAGCCAGTGGAATGAAATGAACTTTGTTCAAGAAAAATATTAATGGTTTTATTAGCTTGAAAAAAAATATTCTATCCATGTTTCTGCATCAGAAATATAGTTCAAAAAGAAACTACCCTAAGACCATCTGGCAGGCCATAATCTTATTCCCGTCTTACTTCCTTGGTCCCCCTGAAGCAACCATAAATGCTGACTTAGGTGAGAGCTCTGTCCTGTACAGAGAACCTCCAGCAGGATCAAGGTCTCTTGGGAAACAATGACATTTAATACCATTTGGTACATGCTGGTGGTATCTACCCTGTGATCAATGGCCTGAGAGAGCTTTCAGGAGCCCCAACATGGTGTGAGTACAGCTCTTTTCAGCTATACAGTGAATTAGTTTAGTAAATGAAATGGAATAAAAGTAAACCCTCCAAGAGCACAATGCCACACCTCCTGGGGAAAAAAAAAGAATGGTTTTGTTATTCTAATCAGTGTCCTGATCGAAAAAAAAAAAAAGATTGGTTTTGTTATTCTAATCAGTGTCCTGATCTGAATTACTGAGCTTCTTAATGTGTGAGAAAACAGTTGGTCACTGAGATGACAGTGATAAGGATGAAATATCAAGAAGTAGTTAATCACCTCAAGGTTCTCTCACACATCAAGGTGCGTACTCCTGTACCAATTAGGACAGAGCTGGGGCTACTTCAAGGAACATCCTTATCATCCTCGAGAAGCTTGCAAACTTAGAGTAAACTTTTACTGCCCTGAGATGACTCATTACCTTGAAAGGACAATGTGGGGAAGGATATCCCAACCCAAACGGCAACCGAGGAGCTCACACCTGTGCACAAGTGTTTTGCTGACACTGCAAAATTTCATAGGCATGTGCAAAAGGGCTATTTGGTCATCCCAATGAATATGTAAGCCTGGGTGGAGCTATGTATGAGGTAGGAGGAATAATGAGACTTTTCTGTGTATAAATAATGGGTGAATGTCCTCTGCAAGGCGTGCTAGATTTGTGGATTTCCACCAAGCACCCGACATCGAATAAAGCAGTATCTCCTCTCTAAACTGTTTCTGATTTTGGGAGCTTTTGTTAAGGGTAAGACCCCCAGGGCTCCCTAGGGGTGGCTTTGACCCTTCCCCCCCTACGCTATCTGGGGTTCTCTAGAGTAAGCAAGAATCCTTCCCCACCAAGCCTGTCAGCACAATAATGAAGTAAAAAATCCCTGCCAGTTGGTGCTCTATGAGATCCATGTCAAGGTGCAGAGGTGATATCTACCACAAAGGGAAGTTTCTTCATGGCAACCCATGGACAAGTCCTAAAAATATGCGTTAACTGCCCTACCTACTGTACAAAAAGCATAAGGATTTTCATGTCTTTTATGCTTTGATTTCCTAAATCTGTCTATATTACTGGAGAGTCACCAACTGAAGTTCTGCTGTAGAGGTCAACAAGACTGTTGATATATTCCTTCAACATGGAGAGGAATGCCTGGTGGCCTCTGCAAAGCATAGCACCGTATTTTAACCAGCAGCCTTATTTCAAAGTCAACATCTTCAATTCCAGTGCTGTGGGTATCGTATTCCTGCCAGCCCCACTTACCTCTTGGTTGTTTTTCATTTACTGTATGGTAAAGTTTGAGCTGATGTTTTGTGGAAAAGTCCTGATGTTGGTGTTGATGGGCAGCATGACATAAATTCTTCTTCCCCTGCCTGAATCCGAAATACTACACATCATAAACTTGGGAGGCTTCTATCCAGCTGTTACATTTGGGGCCATGCCATGCTACTTCACCAGGAGCTGTTTGTTTCAGAGATGGCAGGAAAGTTTTCTTACACATGGGGAATATTAAAGAAGCACCTGGAGCTAATCACTTGCAAGTATTATAAATTTGGTTTGCTTACAGATCTCTAGGCTGCCATAATTTATACTACGCTCCAATTACCAGCCAGTGGAATGAAATGAACTTTGTTCAAGAAAAATATTAATGGTTTTATTAGCTTGAAAAAAAATATTCTATCAATGTTTCTGCATCAGAAATATAGTTCAAAAAGAAACTACCCTAAGACCATCTGGCAGGCCATAATCTTATTCCCATAGTACTTCCTTGGTCCCCCTGAAGCAACCATAAATGCTGACTTAGGTGAGAGCTCTGTCCTGTACAGAGAACCTCCAGCAGGATCAAGGTCTCTTGGGAAACAATGACATTTAATACCATTTGGTACATGCTGGTGGTATCTACCCTGTGATCAATGGCCTGAGGGAGCTTTCAGGAGCCCCAACATGGTGTGAGTGCAGCTCTTTTCAGCTATACAGTGAATTAGTTTAGTAAATGAAATGGAATAAAAGTAAACATCCAAGAGCACAATGCCACACCTCCTGGGGGAAAAAAAAAAAAAGATTGGTTTTGTTATTCTAATCAGTGTCCTGATCTGGGTCAAGTTGCTTCCTCACAGACAAGTGGGCTAGCAAACAAAAAAGTGAGCAATGGACAACTGGCCTTGCTGTTGAGAAAGTTGCCTTGTTGAGCTGTATCTGGAGCTTGCACAATAATTTCATACACTGGTTCACATAAATGTCCATTAGAGGACAATAATTTCTATAACTACCAGCTTCAGCAAACTTCTGGCTCTGTGATCTAGGGATTAAAACCCCTGTTCCTTTAATAATAATCTCTTGAGCCACTGTTCCATTCTTGCGTTCACACTCAAATTGATCCCTGTGATGTTGAGGTAAGAGTCTCAATGGAAATAATTGCATTACTTTCTGGAAAACAGACCTTACCCACAAAGCCAGTACAGAGATACCCCAAAAAGTTTACACATTTTGAAAAAAAGAAAAGAAAAACAAACAAAAAACCCCCCAACCTGCCACTTTCTCCAGAACACAGTGCGTGGGATTTTGTTGCACTTTAGATCAGGGCAGGCTAAAGCATTCATTAATTGAATTAATGCAACAATTAGATCCACATGAAGGAGTTTTGGTATTTATTGCCTTAGTGAAAGAGTGGTTACTGAAGCAGAAAACACTACAGTGTTAGAGAGCGGTGGTTATTTTTGATTCTTCTTACCTTGCTTACAAGAGCAGCAGCTGACCCTCAGTGCTCTGGAAGAGCAGGCTGTTAAGAGTGGTTCTGGCCACATGAGCTTGGTCCCAGGTGTCCCTGGAGGTGCTCCAGAGTTAAGCATTCCAGGAGGTAGATTTCTCCCCTTCAGGCTGAGGTGAGCAACAACTTCTGGATTTTTAACCTTATGATCGGTGGACTGCTCTGAGGTGCTATACGTTGAGTAGTGTAGTGAGTTACGAGCCAAATATCATTGAATAGTTAAATTTTGTTATTTCTGCCAATTACATGTATTTTCCTAACACCTGCCTAATTGCACTTTAACTAATAAATGTTACAACCCTAACAACTCCATAGCAATATATCAAAGGTCAAACTTAGGGCCTCCAACACCAATATAGTTACTCTAGTCATGTCAGCCCAGTAGGTATTTCTGTCTCTGTAAGGAAGTTTGCTTCTGAAAAGCACAAATTTCCCCCTCCATCAATGAACATTCCAATGGAGGTGATATATATGAAAATGGGTGTTAGATACTCATAAAGCAGATTGCTTTTTAAAAACTACTGGTATATTGGGATTTTTTTGCATAAGATAATATCCACATTGGAAATAAAATCTCTCAAACAGCTTGGTCAGCTGGTGTCCAGACATTGACACTGTAAGTCTCTGTTGCAAATATCTTTGCAAAGGCATCTTCTGCTGAATCAGATGAGATTCGTTGAATTGCTGCTCTCTAAATTCTTATAATACAGCTGCCACACGGTCTTATGCGTCTAAACGTGGTCTAGATGTCTTCAGTGTTATGTGTGACCATGTCTGTATCTGTAAGACCAGTTCTAATGGCTAGTTACAAGTATCTATGTACAGTTTGATCAACTAACTAACTGGGGGCATCTCTGAGACAATACCATACTAACGATGCCTGTCAATTGGCTTAGACACAGCAGGAACTGGCTAGGGAAATTGCCAGGACTGTCTGAAATTCCCATTCTGCAATGGTTTGACAAATACGTTGCTGTGAAGGCAACTCGGAGTTCCGCCAACCACTTCATATCATGTCAACCTTTTGTCTCAAATTAGTTGTCTCAGCCAGCATCCGTAGAGCTCCTCAGAGAACTAATGATTGTGCTGAATATGCACATTGACACAGCTACACTGTGTCTATAATTTGTTGAAAATGAATATATCTGTATATTATATATCGGTTAAGGAATTAGAGATTGCTTGAACGACAGTGCTTAGAAAACTGAGAAATCAGGCCAGTTGTAAACTGTATAACCGATGTTTTTTCTGAATTAATTCATCAGCAACACACTTCTTGGTAACAGTACTTATACTATACTAATCATCATCACTACATATACAAAGTTGTTAGTCTTTGATCTGGTCGAAGCGACAGAGGACTAATTTTTCTTCTTATGCTTGGGAAAACCGCACTTTTAGAAGACTCCAATGTCTGAATTTGTGAAAATATTTACTTTATAGCCAGATATGCTATGTGATGTCTCAGTGGTTTTGAGCCTTGCCAGGTGCAGGGATGAGGAGGAGGAAGACCCAAGGAGCACTTGACCCAGGCTGGCCAACAGGATTACTATGTGATGTCTCAGTGGTTTTGAGCCTTGCCAGGTGCAGGGATGAGGAGGAGGAAGACCCAAGGAGCACTTGACCCAGGCTGGCCAACAGGATTATTTCATACCATGAATGTCACATTCAATATACATTAGAAGGTTTGCTGCCCACTGCTCTCTCTCTCTTGATGGTGGCAGTCCAGATCACTTCTTGCCCTGGTGCTGGACACCTTCCTCCAGTCCAGATAACTTCTTGCCCTGGTGCTGGACCCCTTCCTCCCAAAGCTGTAGCACTCACAGTGTCCAACATTTGCTGTCCACTTCTGGGAGTGCACAGATTCCCACTGATAGAATTGGCTGAATATAATTATTTTATATTGATATCAGGATCAATACTGGTTCTTTAGTATTATTAACGTTAATTAGCTAGTATTCTATTAAATCTATTTATATTTCACCCCTTGTGTTTCCAGTCCTGGGTGGGGAAGGGTCATCAGGTGACAGAATAATTGTGTAAAGGGCAATAGATTGTTGTGGGTTTCTCAAACCATAGCAATCTTTAACAACCATATTTTAAATTAGCTGTTAGTATACAGTGGAACTAATGGCTCAGGGTGACCAGGCTTCAGAGCACAGCAACAAGCCATGTTGGAATATCCTGATTAGTATTTTATATTTTATAGTTTTCATAGGCTTCTGTGATGGTCACAAACTATAGGATGAACTTGAATTTCTACCTTATATCACAATTAAAACTTAAAATTCAATAAATCTTGCCACAAGGGCCATTCATGATTGCTTTCCTTTTAGGGTGTTTTCAGAAGTGAGAATTTTTGTCTTTCACTCACAAGGATAGTTGTGCTGAAGACAAAGCAGTTATATAGCAGAGCATCACTCAGAGAGGGAAAATAATACTTTTTAAAAGTCTAATCTAAAGACATATAATATACATTCAGCTCCAGGGAGTAACCAAGTTTAAGCTAATCTTTTTGACAATATTCTACTTGACCGTGCCCTCAATCTCTTCTGGTCTCCTCCTTTTTACAAACCTTAGTTTGAGGACTTCTTGCTCTTTAGTACTTCAAATTGTAAGATAGTACTCAACAATGAAGCATGTTTGGTTTGAAGCATATGGGATGGTTAGTGTAGTGTAAGTTTGCAGTGTATGGGTGTTTACAAAGATATTACAAATATCATTGTAATACCTGATGAAGTCCCATTACAGCACCTGAAATGATAATCGAGGTGGTCTCTCCCATCCTTGTGTCACATCAAAGAAGTGCTTTAAATAATACTTTGCACTTTGGGAGGCTTTTGTCTTGTCTCTAGACATGTACAAACACAAAGCATGTACTGCCATCAACTAATTCTCCACACCTCAAAATGCAGGCTAATATTATAAATTAATATTAACTTTGATATTAATCTTATAGATTGCAAAACTAGAAGATAGATAAAATCATCTAGTAAATTGGGGCAGAGACAATATGACAATCTAGTGCTTCTAACCATGTGTGTATTTCACCCATAGGTGTTGGAAACTTAAATAAGCTTTCCCATTAAAATCATTTTTTCAGGTTTATACTTCTGTTTGACCACAACTTGCAAGGACCGTTGTAGGATTCATGGTGGTTTAAGGTTGTTAGTTTTTTATTTATTTATCCTGATAGCAATAGACACAGAACAGTGTACTATTTTAGAAACCAGTATGTCTCAAATTCCTCCTGAGCTCATACTCATACAGAATAAGCGTGACCTTTCATATGCCATTTTAAAAATGTGCCTTAAATTTACTTGTAACATGAATCCTCTGTGTTTTAGATTGCTGTAGGTTTCCTTTCTCCTCCTCACCAAGCTGGTAGTTCTTTTGAAGTTGGTACACACATGGATTTACTACTTATAAATCATCATTTTTATGTATTTCCAGAACATACCAGATGCAAGGGACAGAATGTGCCACTTTATTATATTTTTTGTCATTAAGAGATTACATATTTTGTAACACCTCTTGGAGATCCCAAGACTATACTAAAGATAAGAACATTTTCTTATAGAGTTGCAGTGGTTTCCTCTACTTGTTAATCCCATCCATTCTATTCTTGTTGTTCCCACACTGCAGTAGGTAGTGTTCCTAATGAGAAAGAATGTATCACACAAATTAGCTCAGTAGCAAGAAGAGTTCTAATTCTGCATCGCTTTTTTTCTAAATCCTCCATTTTTAAATACGCACTGTTTTGATCTAGCAGCTTGAATTTTGTTTCAAGTTTTTTCCAGCGTGCCAGTTCTTAGGTTTATGGACAGGAAGATCCTGTCAGCTACTAAAATACACCTGAAAACTGGCTCTGGCCCAGCCCTCCTGGAATTTGTTGTATGTTGCATGGAATTCACTTGAGGTCTGTGGCAGGAGTGTAAAGGAAGAATCAGGGAAATAATGCTTTGATCTCAGCTAGTTAGTAGCAAACTACCAAAGCAGAATCTGAAGGGCAATACCTAGAACAACGGGGTTCTGAACTTCACGGGCACCTGTAGGCCATGTGTGTAACAAAAATAGCTGGTATTTAAAGCTCTTTGCTTAAGGAAGCTTGGCCTTGGCTTTAGTAGTACTAGTTATGTTCTTGCTGCCCTTCCCTGTCCCGTCTCAGGAGCAAGCTTTCACTCTCATCGAACTGTGAACAACTCTGCTGTACTAACTGGCTTCTCTGATGACTTCTCTAACTTCAACAAATGACACTCAATACATTTCCAGAGGGTTTTTATTATGACAAGCAGGTTTCTGAACACTCCAAGCAAAAACATTTTGCACTTCTCATAAAACTCTTTTTTCCCTGAAAGAAAATACAAGTATACCACGTACAAAGCTCACGTACTTCTCAATTTTGGCTTTTTTGCTTCTACCATCTTCTATTTTATTTAGTTCTATTTTATTTTGTGATCTAGGTCACACAATTATACTTGTATTATGCAGAGTCGAGTATAAATAAATATACTCTTCAATCTTCTCAATCAATCTTCTCTCTGGCAGGGACCACAAATGAACTAGCAGAATCTAGAGCCCACCACCAGATCAGTAACCCAGGAGGCTGAGCTCTCCTTGCAGCCAGAGCTCTCTTTGCAGCCAGAAGAATCATCATCTTGGGCACCTCATAGTGCTGACTCTACAATACAACCTGGCTGCCAAATCATAATTGTATTCACTTTATTGGGGACCATCATCAGGCAACATTGTAAAGAAGTATGACCTCATTTTTGCTAAGTTTTAGACTGGTTCTGCAAAATAAGCTACGTTGCTCTCACCTCATGAAATACATGCAGTACTGATCAGACTTTCGCATTTTTTAAGTTTTAGTGGGAGGCTGCAGCATTTTGGCAATTTTCCTTAATGGAAGAGGAAGGAAAATACTGAATTGGGAAGAAAAAAAAAGCCAACCCACTATCATAGTTACAGTTGGTTGCTTGTCGACGGTGACAGCTGAACACAAGTGCGTATGTTTGAAGAAAATTGTTCGCAACAGGAAAAAGTGAGACACATAGCAGCATGACTGCCCTGGTTTCAGCTGGGAAAGAGTTAATTTTCTTTCTAGTGATTGCTGTGAAAAGAATGTCAATAATGCAATAATGCCTATTGTTTTAGTTGTTGCTAAGCAAAGCTGAGAGGGAGCATAGACAGAAGACTGGAATGGCCAATGGAATATTCTGTACCATAGACATCATGCTCAGTATATAAATGGGGGTTGGTGAGAGCTGGGGAGGAATCTGTGACCCCTGCTGGGTTAGGTGCCAATCCACCAATTTAGCAGGAGGTGAGAGTGACTTGTGTCTTCTATATTCTTTTATTATTATTGTTGTTGTTGTTGCTGCTGCTATTTTCTGATATTGTTCTACTAAACTGTCTTTACCTCAGCCCACAAGGTGTTTTTTTCCCCTTTCCTTTCCCCATCTTTCCTCCTCCTTCTCCCTATCCTTCTGAAGGGAAGGGGGAGAACTGTGTGAGGTGCTGTGTGGTCCTAGCTGCCAGCTGGGGTTAAACCACATCAATGACTTCCTGTGTAAGACAGTTATGGAAGAGAAATTAAGAAGCTAGACAGATGTTTTCCAGACCTGACAGAGCCATCGGAGTTATTTTCATAGATCTTCCAGCTAAAATGCTTTACAAGAGTGCTCCCAAAGCCTTATGGGTATCACTGAAGAAGGCAAAGAAATAGCTCCAGCATTTCCCAATGTAGCACGAAATCCATAGTCTATCCCTCAACAAAAGTCAGAGGGAAGGGAAGGGAAGGGAAGGGAAGGGAAGGGAAGGGAGAAGGGAAGAAGGGAAGGGGGAAGAAAGTAAGTTTGAGAATGAGTGAAAAACAGAAAGTGACAGAAACCAAGATGACAGTGTCTGCCATTGGGCAAAGAAAGGAGAGGAACAATCTCAGTTGTTTCAACTTCATCTGTGATCTAGTTAAATTCCTTTAACCCTGTGTGACACAGCAATTTCAAAGTTTAAGCAAAGACTGCAGGAGAGAAAAGCACGGCAGATGAAACAGAAATGGGTCTTTTGTTTAAACATAGAAATTCCATCTCAGATTCCAGCAAACAATATAAGGCAGAAGGCATATTTTCTTCTAAGAAAGCAAAGTTTCTTAAAAGCTATCACACTGGAGCAGAAAGTGACAAGATAGGATGGAAGCTGGTGATTTGCGTTTCGTTTCAGTAAAGATGGGTTCATGATTCTGACAGTATTACTTAATTTTCCTTCTGATAAGCTGTGTGCCCAGATGCAATATTCTCTACCCGTTGATAATTTATGGGGAATGGCATTATAATCAGGTTTAGCTCTTCGAACAAAATCACATGCCATCTCTCCTCCGAGCACTCAAGAACAGAATGCAAGCAACAGTCTTCTCTCACCTTATTTTTGACTGCAGTTATCAAATCACCTTGGTATGAGAGTGTAGATATATAATCTTTCTTCAAGGCTTCAGGAGTAATATGGAAGAGAAAGCAAGAAGACTGATGGCTATTTGCCAGACCTGACAGAGCTATCTAATTGATTTTCACAGATCTTCCCAAATCACACAGAATCACAGAATCACTGGAGTTGGAAAAGACCTCTAGAAATCACCTAGTCCAACCCCCAACTCAAAGCACTGTCAACTAGAGCAAGTTGCTTGGGGCCGTTTATAGTCAAGTGTTGAATATGTCTAAGACTCCAAAATGTCTTCGGGCACTCTCACAGTAACAAAGGGTTTTTTCTTATGTTTTTTGTGTCCTGTATTTCAATTTTTGCTCATTTCCTATTGTTCTCTTGCTGGGTACTACTGAGAAGAGTCTGGCTCCATTTTCTTTACCCCTTCTCCCATCAAGCACTGTAAGCTTATAATCATATGACAGCTCTCCACTTCATAATTTTTGTGGCTCTTCAGTGGACTCACTCCAGTTTTCTTACACTATATGGGAAAATATTTTCATAATATTTCTTAGGCTCCTCATAACTTGAAGATGACTTTGCTATCAAACTTCAGAGGTATTCTGTTTTCTGATCTGACTGCATGTGATTTGTAGTGGTTCAGAAAGTTGGGTGGGAATTGAACAAGGCCCTTCTCCCATCAAGCACTGTAAGCTTATAATCATATGACAGCTCTCCACTTCATAATTTTTGTGGCTCTTCAGTGGACTCACTCCAGTTTTCTTACACTATATGGGAAAATATTTTCATAATATTTCTTAGGCTCCTCATAACTTGAAGATGACTTTGCTATCAAACTTCAGAGGTATTTTGTTTTCTGGTCTGAGTGCATGTGATTTGTAGCAGTTCAGAAAGTTGGGTGGGAATTGAACAAGGCTGTTCAATGTATGCAGATCAGCACCTAAAATACCATGATATTATGCCCATTTATCTCTGCCATTGGAGTAATCTCAATTTTCAATAGCCTGCTTAGCTCCTGTAATCCATAGAGGGTTGGAGACCCACTTTGGTGGCCTTTATAGAAGTTGTCAGAACAGGACTTTCTTCCAGCTGACACAGTTACAACTTCTAAAACATTTAGCGCTTGCAATGAAAAAAAAAAAAAATGAAAGAACTTTTTGGTTAAATTTAGATTAAGTTTTCAGGTTTTTGACAGCAAAACAGTTCATAAATAAAATGAAATCACCAACTTTATGAAAATACAAAAATTCTGATGATGAGTCTGCAAGGGACAAGGTAGTTCTCTGCTGTTTCATTCTCTGTAAGCAGAGTTAAGGGTGCAGTTCATGTCAAGGTTTCTATAACTTAGCACTGAATTATCTGAGCCCTAGACATGTATAGTCAGACTGCAGGAGGTGCCTCAACCTTTCTCCTGGGGCAGTTACGGGTGGCAGACCTGCCTGCAAAGGGTGTGCCCAGGTGGAGGAACTCCTACAGCAGGTGGCTGAGCTGCAGGGGATGGTGAGGAGGCTTCGTAGCATCAGGGAGGCTGAGGAGATAGATAGCTGGTTTCAAACACAGCCTGTGGTGGACCAACAGCCCATGACCAAACTCCAAACCAGCACACATAGAAGGGAGGAGGAGAAGTAGCACAGGAGAATGGAAGCTTGTGACAGTAAGGACCAGCAGGAGGAAGAAACTTTCCTTGAAGCCTGAGGTGCTGCAGTATTGCCACAGTATTTTCCCATTCAACTAGGAAGTGGATTTATAGCCCAATGGTTACTTCCAGTCTCTGTAGAAAGTCCTTCCCCATTTTTCTCAACAAGCAAGGAAGAAAGGCAGCTTGCTTTCTTTCTTGCCCTGTCTTTCTGCTGAAGTCTGAGGTCAAACAGAAGGGGAAAAGTCTTTTCCAGGTTGATTATTCCCTATCTTCTTCGTTTAATCAAGATGCAAGGTACTAAGAAAGAAGAAATTTCCTGGTTTAATCCTCCCTATGACCTGTGGATAAGTAATTGGGGAAGAGATGGCCAAAGCTGCAGAAAGGGGTGTGGCTGAAGGGTTCAGAAGACCGAATGAAAGGACACCGTTTTATATGACAGAACATTCCAGTGTAATAAATGTAACAGTTTTGCATTGATCCAGGCCATACGAGTATTATCTGTGACACAAAATGCTGTTCTATCCACTTTTCTCAACAAACAAGGAAGACAGGCAGCTTGCTTTCTTTCTTGCCCTGTCTTTCTGCTGAAGTTTGAGGTCAAACAGAAGGGGAAAAGGTTGATTATTCCCTATCTTCTTCCTTTCATCAAGATGCAAGGTACTAAGAAAGGTGAAATTTCCTGATTTAATCCTCCCTATGACCTGTGGATAAGTAATTGGGGAAGAGATGGCCAAAGCTGCAGAAAGGGGTGTGGGAGAAGGATTCGGAAGACCGAATGAAATGAATCTGTTTTATATGACAGAACATTCCAGCATAATCAATGTAACAGTTTAACATTGATCCAGGCCATACAAATATTATCTGTGACACAAAATGCTGTTCTATTTTACCTTCTTCTGTCTTCAGCCTTTTCATCCCTGCTTTTCTTTGCCTACGCTGTGCTTCCCTATGCAGAACTTTGCTACATGCTTTTTCACCTTCTCTGCTAGTCCTCTTCCACCAGTCCTCTACCTGACCTCCTTCTGTGTTCATATTTTGTCTTCCTCTCCTTACATCCTTACATTTCCTGTCCATTGATCGACTGGAGCAGTGCTGTGGCCTCCTACTTGAGATGATGCCAAACTGTCAATGTTTGAAGTAATTCTTACCTGTTTCAATTGGAATCATCACAGCAGCGACTTGATTGCATCTTCTTCCCCCAAAAATTATTATGGGGAGAAAGTTTTTATCAGAGGAAAAAGGTGTTGCCCTCTTCATGTATGTCCTTAGCTTTATGTCTAACAGATCCCATGTTTCACACAGGCACAAATGTGCAACTGGGAAAAAAAAAAAAAAAGGCTTTCCTTGATATATAAAGCACAGGAAAGGTTAGGGACTCTTATATGGAGAGACATTTCCTTTGCTAATATTGATTTTTTTACTAATATGATCATTGTTGGTAATTTGAATATTTTTTTTTTTTTTTGCTGATATTGAAAGGGCTGTTGCTCTTTTTTGTATCATCTGACTGTACAAAGAGGAGTGTGGCTCATCTACAGTTCTTAAAGCCACTACTGGTTGACCTCTTCTTCACCAAACCAAGCATACCAACTCTCCTCAGAGGTTAGTGCCTTGCGACCACCATTGTAGTCTTTCGCTGAACCTTCTCCAATGTATCCACCTCCCTCTTGAACTAGGGGACCAAGCACTGGACACAGAATCAAAGATCCAGTGCCAAGCAGAGAGAGAATCATACTTCCCATGCTCTACTGGCCACTTTCCATTTAGTGTAGATAACTATACAGTTTGCCTTTTATGCAGTGAGAAAGCATGATGAGTCATGTTCAATCTAGCTCCACCCCCACCCAGTAACCCACCACATGCTTTCCACCAGGACTGCTATGCAATTTCTCAGTCTGTACTGATGCACAGGATCATCCCACCTCAGCTGCAGACATTTGGATTTCATTCAAGCTAATGACAAAGCTGGCAATAAGTCTGAATATTCTAAGGGCCAGCAGAGTGTTATTGCCACGCTCAGCAAGCAGCGAAGAAGTCTCAACCACAGCTGCTATTACTGGAAATCTGAAGTAACAAATGCTTCCCTTTCCGTTTTCTCTTCAGAACCACTTCACTCCACTTGTAATACTTTGTGACCTTCACATGTACTCATACATTTTATATTTAAATTCAGAAGGTGCTTTTGACGTCTCTCGGCTTGGTTATCAATGCACTTTTACTACCGTGACATCTTCTTCGTGATGGTACTCTTTTTCTTGAGATCTAACAAAACAGTGGATCAAAAATACGTTCTCGTGTGTTGCAATGGCCAGCTCTCACCTTTACGTAACTGTGAACGTCAGCAGGATTTGCATTCCCCTGTCTGAGGGCAGAATTTGTCCCCTAAAGAGCATGAAAGCTCACATTCCCCAGGTTCAGTGTTCCTGTGAATTTCAGTGTCAGCAGGAACTTGCACTGAGGCCCATGTTTAAACTGAAGGACTGGCAAAGTATCTGCACACAGACATCTGTATGTGTAAACACGCTGCTTTCAACCTCTTAACTGATATTGCTCATGGATCCTTGCAAGGAATAACTTCTACCCATGACTGATTAAAAATAGGCCTGAAGGAAAAATAATTTTCCCTTTGGGATAAAACAGAGCAGAGCATATTTTGTGTGTTTTCAAAGCAGTTTCCTCAAACACAGAGAATATAAAAAGAGGAGCGAGGACACCAACCGTCTGGCAGATTTCCAAAGGAGTTCAGGACCAAAACATTCATCCTTATGCTGGAAACCATGAGATTGGAAGGTTTTCCTGGTATCTGTAAAGCATCAGCACCACAATCAAGGATGAGCAGTCAGGTATCGTCTGTGTTGACAAAGAGGTGGAAGAGGATAAGAATAGGTGCCAGGGCAAGTCATGCAGTATCTGAAGCAGAAGAAGGAAGGATATATTAAATCTCTGCCTGCCAGTTTTGCCAGTTGCTGAGTGCTTTTGAAAATCAGATGCCTCATTTAGCTGACTAAAGAGTGATTGAGCTGTACCAGAAATACAGACCCAGCTGTCAGAGAAAACTGAAAAATATGTCCTGGAGTAGTTTTGAAAAATCTAATTCTTTTTTCTCTGTATGGAACACTCGTTTATTTAAAAAAAATATATATTAATTAGGCTAAGTTTAGCTGTGTGTATCACCTGAAAATAGAGAGGACACAATAAAACTACATAGGTTAGCCCAAATGCATGTTGCGTAGAACTTCATGCATACCTATCAACCTGTGTCTGAACAAGAATTTGTGAGGGTCATTCAAGTAAAAGGGGGAAATTTGCTTATTTAATTTTCTTGGCCTCACCTCCTCATCCCCATGGAGGAGAGAAAAATTTTGCTCTCTGCTCTTTAATTCACATTCTCTCTCACCATTCTCTGACTCCCAAGAATATTTCAGCCTCCTGCCTGCCCAGGGACCTACTGTTGTTTTGGCAGTACTTCAAGGTATGTCAGCATTCCAGAGGTCAGATGAGGATAAACTCTAATTAAAAGATATTAAAATAGGCTGCAGAGGACAAAAATTCAAAACCCCAGATCGATCATAACCTGTTACATCTGAGCTGTCTGTGTGCTTAAAATATGCATTGAAAGTAATCTTTCAAACCTCTTCTTCAGGTCTTCATTAGCACCCCCAGAGAAAATAATTTCAAACTGTTCAGAGAGCAGCAATCCTGTTCTGGTCCTTGAAATCCTTCGAACACACACCC
>NW_015090825.1:1389279-1395073 GCF_001431845.1 Calidris pugnax
ACCATGATATTATGCCCATTTATCTCTGCCATTGGAGTAATCTCAATTTTCAATAGCCTGCTTAGCTCCTGTAATCCATAGAGGGTTGGAGACCCACTTTGGTGGCCTTTATAGAAGTTGTCAGAACAGGACTTTCTTCCAGCTGACACAGTTACAACTTCTAAAACATTTAGCGCTTGCAATGAAAAAAAAAAAATTGAAAGAACTTTTTGGTTAAATTTAGATTAAGTTTTCAGGTTTTTGACAGCAAAACAGTTCATAAATAAAATGAAATCACCAACTTTATGAAAATACAAAAATTCTGATGATGAGTCTGCAAGGGACAAGGTAGTTCTCTGCTGTTTCATTCTCTGTAAGCAGAGTTAAGGGTGCAGTTCATGTCAAGGTTTCTATAACTTAGCACTGAATTATCTGAGCCCTAGACATGTATAGTCAGACTGCAGGAGGTGCCTCAACCTTTCTCCTGGGGCAGTTACGGGTGGCAGACCTGCCTGCAAAGGGTGTGCCCAGGTGGAGGAACTCCTACAGCAGGTGGCTGAGCTGCAGGGGGTGGTGAGGAGGCTGCGTAGCATCAGGGAGGCTGAGGAGATAGATAGCTGGTTTCAAACACAGCCTGTGGTGGACCAACAGCCCATGACCAAACTCCAAACCAGCACACATAGAAGGGAGGAGGAGAAGTAGCACAGGAGAATGGAAGCTTGTGACAGTAAGGACCAGCAGGAGGAAGAAACTTTCCTTGAAGCCTGAGGTGCTGCAGTATTGCCACAGTATTTTCCCATTCAACTAGGAAGTGGATTTATAGCCCAATGGTTACTTCCAGTCTCTGTAGAAAGTCCTTCCCCATTTTTCTCAACAAGCAAGGAAGAAAGGCAGCTTGCTTTCTTTCTTGCCCTGTCTTTCTGCTGAAGTCTGAGGTCAAACAGAAGGGGAAAAGTCTTTTCCAGGTTGATTATTCCCTATCTTCTTCGTTTAATCAAGATGCAAGGTACTAAGAAAGAAGAAATTTCCTGGTTTAATCCTCCCTATGACCTGTGGATAAGTAATTGGGGAAGAGATGGCCAAAGCTGCAGAAAGGGGTGTGGCTGAAGGGTTCAGAAGACCGAATGAAAGGACACCGTTTTATATGACAGAACATTCCAGTGTAATAAATGTAACAGTTTTGCATTGATCCAGGCCATACGAGTATTATCTGTGACACAAAATGCTGTTCTATTTTACCTTCTTCTGTCTTCAGCCTTTTCATCCCTGCTTTTCTTTGCCTACGCTGTGCTTCCCTATGCAGAACTTTGCTACATGCTTTTTCACTTTCTCTGCTAGTCCTCTTCCACCAGTCCTCTACCTGACCTCCTTCTGTGTTCATATTTTGTCTTCCTCTCCTTACATCCTTACATTTCCTGTCCATTGATCGACTGGAGCAGTGCTGTGGCCTCCTACTTGAGATGATGCCAAACTGTCAATGTTTGAAGTAATTCTTACCTGTTTCAATTGGAATCATCACAGCAGCGACTTGATTGCATCTTCTTCCCCCAAAAATTATTATGGGGAGAAAGTTTTTATCAGAGGAAAAAGGTGTTGCCCTCTTCATGTATGTCCTTAGCTTTATGTCTAACAGATCCCATGTTTCACACAGGCACAAATGTGCAACTGGGAAAAAAAAAAAAAAAGGCTTTCCTTGATATATAAAGCACAGGAAAGGTTAGGGACTCTTATATGGAGAGACATTTCCTTTGCTAATATTGATTTTTTTACTAATATGATCATTGTTGGTAATTTGAATATTTTTTTTTTTTTTTGCTGATATTGAAAGGGCTGTTGCTCTTTTTGAAGTAATTCTTACCTGTTTCAATTGGAATCATCACAGCAGCGACTTGATTGCATCTTCTTCCCCCAAAAATTATTATGGGGAGAAAGTTTTTATCAGAGGAAAAAGGTGTTGCCCTCTTCATGTATGTCCTTAGCTTTATGTCTAGCAGATCCCATGTTTCACACAGGCTTTTCTTTATGTATAAAGCACAAGAAAAGGTTAGGGACTCTTATATGGAGAGACATTTCCTTTGCTAATATTGATTTTTTTACTAATATGCTAATTTTTGCTAATTTTATTTTATTTTTTTTTTGCTGATATTGAAAGGGCTGTTATCATTGTTGGTAATTTGAATATTTTTTTTTTTTTTTGCTGATATTGAAAGGGCTGTTGCTCTTTTTTGTATCATCTGACTGTACAAAGAGGAGTGTGGCTCATCTACAGTTCTTAAAGCCACTACTGGTTGACCTCTTCTTCACCAAACCAAGCACGCCAACTCTCCTCAGAGGTTAGTGCCTTGCGACCACCATTGTAGTCTTTCGCTGAACCTTCTCCAATGTATCCACCTCCCTCTTGAACTAGGGGACCAAGCACTGGACACAGAATCAAAGATCCAGTGCCAAGCAGAGAGAGAATCATACTTCCCATGCTCTACTGGCCACTTTCCATTTAGTGTAGATAACTATACAGTTTGCCTTTTATGCAGTGAGAAAGCATGATGAGTCATGTTCAATCTAGCTCCACCCCCACCCAGTAACCCACCACATGCTTTCCACCAGGACTGCTATGCAATTTCTCAGTCTGTACTGATGCACAGGATCATCCCACCTCAGCTGCAGACATTTGGATTTCATTCAAGCTAATGACAAAGCTGGCAATAAGTCTGAATATTCTAAGGGCCAGCAGAGTGTTATTGCCACGCTCAGCAAGCAGCGGAGAAGTCTCAACCACAGCTGCTATTACTGGAAATCTGAAGTAACAAATGCTTCCCTTTCCGTTTTCTCTTCAGAACCACTTCACTCCACTTGTAATACTTTGTGACCTTCACATGTACTCATACATTTTATATTTAAATTCAGAAGGTGCTTTTGACGTCTCTCGGCTTGGTTATCAATGCACTTTTACTACCGTGACATCTTCTTCGTGATGGTACTCTTTTTCTTGAGATCTAACAAAACAGTGGATCAAAAATATGTTCTCGTGTGTTGCAATGGCCAGCTCTCACCTTTACGTAACTGTGAACGTCAGCAGGATTTGCATTCCCCTGTCTGAGGGCAGAATTTGTCCCCTAAAGAGCATGAAAGCTCACATTCCCCAGGTTCAGTGTTCCTGTGAATTTCAGTGTCAGCAGGAACTTGCACTGAGGCCCATGTTTAAACTGAAGGACTGGCAAAGTATCTGCACACAGACATCTGTATGTGTAAACACGCTGCTTTCAACCTCTTAACTGATATTGCTCATGGATCCTTGCAAGGAATAACTTCTACCCATGACTGATTAAAAATAGGCCTGAAGGAAAAATAATTTTCCCTTTGGGATAAAACAGAGCAGAGCATATTTTGTGTGTTTTCAAAGCAGTTTCCTCAAACACAGAGAATATAAAAAGAGGAGCGAGGACACCAACCGTCTGGCAGATTTCCAAAGGAGTTCAGGACCAAAACATTCATCCTTATGCTGGAAACCATGAGATTGGAAGGTTTTCCTGGTATCTGTAAAGCATCAGCACCACAATCAAGGATGAGCAGTCAGGTATCGTCTGTGTTGACAAAGAGGTGGAAGAGGATAAGAATAGGTGCCAGGGCAAGTCATGCAGTATCTGAAGCAGAAGAAGGAAGGATATATTAAATCTCTGCCTGCCAGTTTTGCCAGTTGCTGAGTGCTTTTGAAAATCAGATGCCTCATTTAGCTGACTAAAGAGTGATTGAGCTGTACCAGAAATACAGACCCAGCTGTCAGAGAAAACTGAAAAATATGTCCTGGAGTAGTTTTGAAAAATCTAATTCTTTTTTCTCTGTATGGAACACTCGTTTATTTAAAAAAAATATATATTAATTAGGCTAAGTTTAGCTGTGTGTATCACCTGAAAATAGAGAGGACACAATAAAACTACATAGGTTAGCCCAAATGCATGTTGCGTAGAACTTCATGCATACCTATCAACCTGTGTCTGAACAAGAATTTGTGAGGGTCATTCAAGTAAAAGGGGGAAATTTGCTTATTTAATTTTCTTGGCCTCACCTCCTCATCCCCATGGAGGAGAGAAAAATTTTGCTCTCTGCTCTTTAATTCACATTCTCTCTCACCATTCTCTGACTCCCAAGAATATTTCAGCCTCCTGCCTGCCCAGGGACCTACTGTTGTTTTGGCAGTACTTCAAGGTATGTCAGCATTCCAGAGGTCAGATGAGGATAAACTCTAATTAAAAGATATTAAAATAGGCTGCAGAGGACAAAAATTCAAAACCCCAGATCGATCATAACCTGTTACATCTGAGCTGTCTGTGTGCTTAAAATATGCATTGAAAGTAATCTTTCAAACCTCTTCTTCAGGTCTTCATTAGCACCCCCAGAGAAAATAATTTCAAACTGTTCAGAGAGCAGCAATCCTGTTCTGGTCCTTGAAATCCTTCGAACACACACCCACACACCAACATTATTTTCTCACCTCCTCCGTATAAAAACAAAACAGAAACGTGAGAACAGTGGGCTGGGGATGGAGCTGCGGAAAGTGAAGATGGAAGGATTAATTATGTAATACGCCCCCTCTCCCGCCCTTACCCACAGCAACACGAGTGAGGTAAACCTAATCCTCCCAGCTGACAACTCAGAACTAGAAAGCACCCGGAGGAGTGAAAGCAAGATAAACGTGTGGGGAAGGTGGCAATGCACTCCCACAGAGGAATATGTCATTAGGAAAATGCTAAAAAGAAGTTCAAAAACCTTTAGCCCCTTCCCTCCCCAGAAAGACCTCTCCCTCCGCCCCTTCCTCCCCCTGATTTTTCAGCACGAGCTGCATCCGGATGGGGACTGTAGTTCTACAGTTCACGGCTATCTGATGGAGTGTGGATCCTGCTGAAAAACTTCAAGTAAAACAGAAGCTGGGAGCACAGGCACGAGAAGATATATTAAGAAAGCAGGTTTGCTACTTAACTCGGAGGAAAGAAGCTGGAGCAGGCTTCTTCGGTTGCCCTCTAAGAACCTGGCCAGGAGTCCTTGCAAAGAAAAGTGTTGCTGATTCAAAAGAAGAGGAGGGATGGGGAAGAAAAGAAATCGTGCATGTTGTGTGAGAGGGAGACAACGTGTGTGTGTGTGTGTACGTGTAAATGCGTGTTTGTGTGTGAGAGGGTGTAGACAACGGGGGGGGGAGTTGACAGAATGTTATTTTCTATGAAAGACACGTGAATGCAATTCCCAGAGAAGGGCACCAAGCTCTGCCCAAGAGCAGAAGGGGTAGGGAGAGGGCAGGGAAGGGAAGGGAAGGGAAGGGAAGGGACAGGAGGAGAAGGAGGGATTGCTATTTCAGAAGACATTCATAGAAAGAGGGTGGCAAATTCTGTGACCATCTTTAAAGGAAGTTTCCTGGGACCTTGAGAGAAAGAACGAAGCCCAGAGAAGGAATATAAAGGGCTATGATTTCCTTGTCCTGTTGCTTTGTCTCTGGCTCCCTCTGCCTCTGGAAGAGTAGCCACAGGACACAAAGATGCCCAGCTGGTCACTGCACGCCCAAGTTCAGTTTAGCTGGTGCTTCTCTCCTGTTTAGCCTGACTGCTTTCTCTGAAGGGGAGGACTCACAGCCCGACAGCCTTTTAGTTTAACCTGAAGAGTGTGTGCTGCCTCTCTCTGCCCATCCCAAGAGCTCGCTGGAGGTGGAGAAGCGGGGAGAAAGAGGAGGACTTGAAAGTGCCCGAAGAGCTCCGGATGCTAAGAGGAGACAAACATTCCCGTGGACGACACAGAAAGGACAAAGCTGACTGATTTATTGCCGTTTTCC
>NW_015090825.1:1399596-1400445 GCF_001431845.1 Calidris pugnax
AGGAGGAGAAGGAGGGATTGCTATTTCAGAAGACATTCATAGAAAGAGGGTGGCAAATTCTGTGACCATCTTTAAAGGAAGTTTCCTGGGACCTTGAGAGAAAGAACGAAGCCCAGAGAAGGAATATAAAGGGCTATGATTTCCTTGTCCTGTTGCTTTGTCTCTGGCTCCCTCTGCCTCTGGAAGAGTAGCCACAGGACACAAAGATGCCCAGCTGGTCACTGCACGCCCAAGTTCAGTTTAGCTGGTGCTTCTCTCCTGTTTAGCCTGACTGCTTTCTCTGAAGGGGAGGACTCACAGCCCGACAGCCTTTTAGTTTAACCTGAAGAGTGTGTGCTGCCTCTCTCTGCCCATCCCAAGAGCTCGCTGGAGGTGGAGAAGCGGGGAGAAAGAGGAGGACTTGAAAGTGCCCGAAGAGCTCCGGATGCTAAGAGGAGACAAACATTCCCGTGGACGACACAGAAAGGACAAAGCTGACTGATTTATTGCCGTTTTCCCTATATATATATATATATATTTATTTTTTTTTTTGCCCTCCCGATCCTTTGGCGCACACCCGTGTTGAGAGATCTTTAAAAACACAAACCAAACCACCAACCTCCAAGCCCCGACCCCTTGGCCAGCTCTTATGGGAATGAAACACTCCTCCCGCTGCCTGCTCCTGAGGAGGAAAATGGCGGAGAACGCCGCTGACAGCACGGAGGTAAGGACGCGAGGAAGAGCCCGGCGCCCGAGCTCCCCCTGCCCCAAGGCGTAGATCCCTTAAGCAAAAGCGGCAGTAAGTGCAGATAAACTTTCCAGCCTTTTCCCCGTTGCTGCCATGATTTCCTGCATGCACCCCCCCGCCTT
>NW_015090825.1:1400549-1505547 GCF_001431845.1 Calidris pugnax
GGGAGCTGGGAGGGAGGGCGAAGGACCCTGCATTCAGCACCTTGGCCAGCTCCACCTGCGGTCGCCCCCGCCGTCAGCACCTTGGCCAGCTCCGCCTGCGGTCGCCCCTGGCGGGACGGCGCCCGGATTGTTTTGGGGAGAGGAGGGGGGAACCTCAGGAGCACCCCCTGTGTCCCCTCAGCATCCTGGATATCACCGAGCTTCCCGTTGGTTGGGGGGTTTTGGAGGGCAGAAGGTGCCCGGAGTGATCCTGAGAGGTGCCGAGAGTATCTTTGCCTTGCCCCCGGGCCGGGAGGGCACCCTGCGAGCTCTCAGGTTTTCTGCAAGAAATACCCTTCTCTTCCCTTCCCTCCCCAACCCCCCTACCCCGCATTACCTTCGGTTTCCTCAGCCTTGCCCATGTCAGCAACACTGGGGTTGGGCAGCCCTTGTGTGACTTGTCTCGGGCTGTCTTGACCCCACTGAGGGAGACAGCAGTGTGCAAAGTCTCAGGCCTGGGGAAACATAAGGAAGCCCCAGGAGGCAACCCCAGCTTCTCTGGGAGCCTGTTGAGAAGGAGACAGGCGAAAGTGCAAGTGAATGCCGAACTCCCCGTTTCTATTAATAGACTGTGCCTCGCACTCCGACTGAACGCTTAACACACGGGTGAGCGACGTGCGGCACAGCCGTGTCCCCAAGGACACTGCGCCCCAACCAACCTCAACAACAGCTTTGCACAAGGGGCAGTGACCCTCCCCTCCCGCCCCCCCAGTTGCCCTGCAGAGGTAATAAAGAACAAAAGCACCACTTCGGTGTGAGTGAGCACATGACTATTCCCTCCTTTATTCTTTAAATGTCTCCTCCTTTAAGATAGTCCTCCCACTAGGTGTCCTGCTCCGGCATGAGTTCCACATTTCTCCTCCTATTTGTGTGAGCTCTGCTTGACCTTCATAAATAATGCCTCCTTTGCCAGGCCAGGTGAAGAGCAGAATTTTCTTAAATGAATGTGATGCAAGACGCTAAATCAAAGAACATGCCTGCAGCTACTGCGTTACAACCCCATGGAGTACTGTTTGCAGAAGAGGTGTCTATAAATAGCAAGAAGTCTGGCTGCACATCTGTAAACTGTCACAGTGCTGACAGCACATATTGCATTAAAGGTCCCAGGATCCTGGGCAGCATTGCGAGGAGAAGTGTACAAGCACAGCCAGTTCCTTTCAAAGCCATTTTTCAATGGAAATTCTCTTTGGGCAGGGAAAATAGGATAGAGGAGCCCTTTAAATATGCCTTGTCTATTTTAGTTCACTAAGAGTACATTTTCGTTGTTTAACTGCCTTTGTCTTTCTGCTTGTGCAATGCTGCGCGCGCTGCAATGTCAATTTATGGAGAAGGCTTTCTTAATAAGGGCAGTTTCATTGCAATGCTGCATACAGGTTAGGAGAATATTAAAATGTTGTGCTTCCTCTCTTCAGAGTATTCATCAGTGACAGATTTGCGAAATTAGAGCGAAAATATTGCAGATTAGGCATATCCTGCTGTGCTTGCACACAAAAATCAGAAAATCAGAAGAGATACATGCGTAACACCAGCCAAGATATTTTCTTTTTAATTAATTTTCATATTTGTGATGTTAAGACTTAGAAGTGTGCCAAGCAAAATATGCCAAGACCTTTGAAGGTTTTTTACTTGTCAGTTTTCACATCTATATTTAGCAAAGTCATATGATCCCAGTTTGACCTTCAAACCTGTATTTCTCTAACTTTCTCCTGAAGTTAGGAAATGTTCTGTGGCCAAAGGAGTACAGGGCAAAGCATTTCACTTTTGGACTTATCACAGTATGAGAGAAAGTTAGGAACTGGTATGAATTTGCTTCATTTGAAACCAATGGGGTATTCGTAATAAGTGTGATTTGATACTCGCTACGTTTCTGAATGCCATGGTGATAGGCATGATGCAAAAAATGCTTGCTATAATAAGAGATGAAGAGTTAAAACATTTAACAAATGGTCAAAATGTCCCACTTCCAAATCATTCCAAGAACCTTCTGTTTCTTACTCAGATTGATCTGAGCCAATTACATATGTTACAACTTCATAGTAAAATTTTTGTTATTTTTTTTTAAAACCTACCACAGCTAAGAGCATTACTCGAACTTTTGGTCAAATATGGCAAGTATACTGTTCCAGCAGTAGGGCAGTTCAAAAAAATAGATTAAACAAAGAAGATAGACACTGCGTGAGACACTTTTCATTCCCTTAACTATTCTCTGATGAAGATAGTGCTACCTCATTAGCCTAAAGGACTTAAGGAAATGATTACAACGAATACAGATAAGGGAAAACCAAAGTTACAGTAAGACATTACCCAGTGTTTCCCCAAACAAGAATACAAGAGAGTGGAAAAGCAGTAGCTCACTAGTGTTACTTTTCAGTCAAGGAGGACACCTTGTGTTACCAGGAAACTTACCAAAGTGTGCTCCCATGGTACCAGATTGTACAGACATTTGTATCACCAGTATCCCCATAGCCTTATATCTTGATAAAAGACACAGTTAAGTGAATGGAAGTGTTGCCACAGGTGCTGTTGGAATTTGGATCAGGCTCAGAATAATTTTATAATTTTACCATACTGATAAGAGCCTGATATCAGTCTGTCTGCCAGAGTTTGAGTGGAACCAGTGGTTCTTTTGTATGTGTTTATAAGCAGCCTGAGATGCTTTTATACCAGCAGTGCTTGGTATAAAAATAAAAGACAAGGGGAATAAAACCCTAAGTCTTTTCTATTTAGAGGCTGCAGAAGGCCATAGGGGTCCCACTGAGAGGAAGTTTGCTAGTCTGGTTTTGGAGTTATTTGGAGTTCACAGGGAAAAAGAGATTCAGAAAATATTTCCCTTGGCCATTCCATGAACTTCAAGAGAAATTCCATTGGAGCAAAGGCTGTAGAACTTCTCCTCAAGATATATAAAAGCTCCTCTGTATGAAAGTCATCAAAGGAGACTTGTCTAAATAAAACAGTACTGTTTGCATAAATAACAGATCCAGAGTTGAGTTCTCTGCAAATAATTAAAGGCTCTCAGACAGAAAACAAAGTGAAAGAGAAATTTTTCTTTGCAGAACATATGCACAAAGATTCTTGCAAAATTAATGGTGCTGATCTGCTGTAGTTTTCAGTTTCTGGGTCTTTTTATTTAAAATGTATTAAATTGAAGCCATATTAATAGTAAGCCTGATATCAGTGATAGGAAACAAATTGAAAGAAGTGAGATTTCAGAAGAAGTGTGCCTTAATGTAGCTTGTAAACCTATGCCACGTGAAGGGAATAGCACAAAGTGCCAGGATTTATGTGCACATCCAACAGACATATACATCTGCATGTAAGAGGCTAGCTGCTGACTGAAACAATTCTAGAACCTGAAAATGGGCTGGTTTTGTGCAATGCAAGTGCTTAGTAACTTCATAAAAGACAATTCTTATGCTGAAGACTTTGCAGCATCTGTAGAGTGAAAAGCTGCTTCTTTCAATGCTAAGAATAGAAACTTCAGGTAATTTACAAATGGTAGCAAAATAGAGTCCTCCCTGAATTATACAAAGCTTGGGGTTACAGCATCTGTAGAGTGAAAAGATGCTTCTTTCACTGCTAAGAATAGAAACTTCAGGTAGTTTACAAATGGTAGCAAAGTAGGGTCCTCCCTGAATTATACAAAGCTTGGGGTTTGGTTAGAAAAAAAAAACGTTTTGAAGATTGAGGGTAATAGGCATAATAGACATGTTTCCCCATACAGATTAATATAACTGGTGCAATATGATGAGATCCAGGTCCGTGAAAGTAACTGCTCTGTTACCAGAAATGGGAAGATGACAATGTCCTATCTGTATGAAATCCAGCCATCCCACTACTGAGGGGAGAAGAGATTATAAAATCTATTGAAATCATGAGCTTCTGTTTGTGAATCATGAGTAGGAAGTGGGTTTTCTCCTTAATAAATTATCAAAGTACAAATGAACAGAAGCAGAGCAAGAGTGTGCCTAACAGAGAACGGAGGACTGAATTTATTCAGTAAATGTATGGTTTTGGCCTGGCTATTACCCTGGATGATCCTGGAGATATAATTTAATCCCTCTGAGCTTTCCCATTCTACTGTTGAAATCTGTGATTTACTGGCGAAAGGTGCTGTAGAATAGTATTATTTGGTGTTATTAAATCGCTTAGAATGCATATATGAAATAGAACATTCATTCTTAGAAACCATATATGAATGAACATGCATGAGTGGGTGATGTTTACCCGAGAGAGAAATAGCGCTGCTACGTGGTGTACTTCGTATGGTTAACAGAAGTCATGAGAGATCTGGCATGGTGTCACTCAGCTAGCTGAAGACACAGCTTATGACATGTCTTTCAGCCTCCCAAAGTGGTGTGCCACATGCTTAGGTCACGTAACAGAATGGGAAAAGTTGTGGTAGCTGGTGTGTGCGAGTGGCCAGGGTAGTGCCCATGCTCTGGGTGCTTTGCGCTGCTGACAAGACAGTCAGAAAGCTGACCCATGATGTTCGAGAAGAATCTTTCACTGTAGGTGTAATCAAATCCCCAAGGGCTATAGAGGCAGGTCTGAATTAAAGCAGGGGGTATTCCACTTCACCATATTTTGATCCTGTGCAATGCTCCTACTAGGACTAATTAAGCTAGTAACCAGGCAGTGCTAATATAGTCATGGAGGCTCTTTTGGTTTCTAGCCAAGTCAGGAGTGGGGGGAGCAGAAACATGGCTCTGAGCCATCTTCTCCTACAAACTTCAGCTGTGCAGAACATTAATTTAGCTCAGCTGAAGATCTCAGTGTAGTTAAATGCATTCCATTCCTTTCTCAAATTTAATACTAAAAATTGAAGACATTTCCCATAATACTTTGGCCCCAGCGAAGAAATAAATTTTGGTTAGCATTAATAATATAAATAGGATCAAAAAACATTTATGCTTAAATGAAGAATAACAGCAATCACTCAAAGCAGAGTTTCAAAATAAAGATATCTTAGCATGGATCATCCTCTGCCAGCATCAGGTTGATTCCAGTGAATAGCATTTTAATGTCAAGAAGACTGGTGTTTTTCAGAAAGGGTATGGTTCCTCTTGGTTATGTCATGGGCCAGATCACATTGTCTCATGGTGGCAATGCTAGAAGAGAGGCTCCCTGCTAGTAAGAACTTTGCACAGAAGTAATAACTCTTTTTTCCAACCTCAGTCTGTGAAAAGCACTGGATTCTTTAGAGAAGCGTGGAAGACATTCTGTAGATGACCACCTTTATAATTGTTCTACCTCCACGCTGAAAGTGAGCTTAGCAAGAATGACTCAGGTGCCTTCCAGAGCTTCACTCTCAGCCTAATTGTGAAAGATGAAGGCTCGAGCACTTACTGGTACAGGCAAAGCAGAGAAATACATAAAGGTAAAAAAGCATTGAGCCTAATCTTTTCATAAGATTTTGCATCAGCCTTTCCAAGTTTGCAACAAAGTTTAGTCCACTGACAGATGAGGTGATGAACAGCTAAAGGGGGGGAATGATGAAACTGGTTGCTCCTACCTCTGATTCCACAGAATTCTGCTGCCTGCTGTCCTGCTCAGTAGGTTTAATGCCAGCTTTATTTCAATCTAGAGTTTAGGATAAAATGGGATTGCCCTTTCCATAATTTTCTTTCTTCTTTGGGAGTAACCTCTAAAGAAGAGAAACAAGAAGCACACATCTTAAGGAGATTGCCCACTAAGTGGCTGAGCTGATGGCCACAAGGGTGTCTTCACCATGCCAGAAAGGAGCAACTGCTGACTAATGACACCCTACCTGGCTCTTTCCTGTGTTCTTGAGCAGATACTGACTGGCTCCATGGAGTCTCTCGGCGTGCTATTAAAAGCTGTTGCACGGGAGCTGAAACAACTTTCCTACTTTGCAGTTGCTGTGAGAGGATGGGCACTATTTCACTCTTAGTATTTCAGTTTTAAACTCAGATTTAAGAGGTGTAGAAAGATGAAGGATGATGGCTTTATTTATTTCTTATAAAGTAGGTTTTTAGGTCCCCATTCTGAAAAATCTATCTCACAAAATCAAAATTTGTAAAGATATGTAAAATTTTGTCTGTTTTGTAATCTGCATATTTCTAAAAATAAAAACTCGGTTTGAAAATCTGGAATAGAAAATCTATTTATGTTCATTTTATTGCATCAACAATTTGAAGATTTAGAGACCGGAACTGGAATTAAGCAGACTCACTTGAGGAAGCACTCACTGACAAGCTTGCTTTTTTGAAAATTCTGCTGAGTGCAAAAATTAAAGATAATTTTGCTTTGTATTTTGAGTGTAAAATGTTAGGTGACCATAAATAAAATCTCAATGTCTTCACTTTCCAAAATGAAGAGAATATTTCAGTAACAAAACATTTGCAAGGAAATTATGGAAATAAAATGTTTAGCTAAAATTTTGGACAGAGAAGCAGTAATAGAGGTGAGAATACCATTCTCCCTCACTTAAAGTATCCTGTCTTGCAGCTAAGACATGCTCTTGTAAGTTTGTGTTTATCGAGGACTGCATGGTACCTTCGTCTTTTCCTCCCAGAGTGAATTATTGTTTTAAAAAGGGTACCTTTTCTAGCCATTATTGACAGACAAGGAGTTCCTTAAGCTTTTCTGAGAAAGGATGGAAAAAAACCCCAGCTTTGGAAGAGGGGGCATGGTTTCAAAGACATTGTTTTATACCATTGTCCTCAGCTTTTCCTAGTGGCAAACTCTTCGTCACAGTGCAGTTGACAAGATTCACATTCATCTTACTATTTGGTCTGGACCATACACTTAAGTTCCTAGAGCTCTTCTTGTCCTGTCCAAGGATTTAAGTATATCTGAACCATTCTGTCACAGTTCCCTTCCCCTCTTTAAAAGAAAAATAAAGAGTATTTCTCTCTCTTGTGTCAGTACAATGAAAGCAAACATATACTGGTTGGGAAGCAGTGATATACAGTGCTTTCCAAGAATTAGTGTTGAAGTGTTCCTTCAGTGCCCACAATGCACATTTGGGGTATTTTAAAAGAAAAAGGGCTATTTCTCTCTCTTGTGTTAGTACAATGAAAGCAAACATATACTGGTTGGGAAGCAGTGATATACAGTGCTTTCCAAGAATTAGTGTTGAAGTGTTCCTTCAGTGCCCACAATGCACATTTGGGGTAACCCGTGGCCTCACAGTTCTTCTGTCCTTCTTGTCCTTTTCTGGCAATACAGCTTATCTTTCATTGCTTCTAATAGCACCAGAACACTCAAACCCAGCATCAGAGCCCAGAATAATGTGTGACCAAGCCGGGGCCTTCCAACAACAATTTACCAGACCAAACTTATTTCTGTCACAAACCCTAATTTCTCACTTAGAAAGCAAGAGAGGAGACCCTGCCATCTTCTTTCAAGTTCTAGGTGCATTCCTGTACTATTCATCAATCCATTGCCCTGAAGCTTGACACCAGCTTGGGATAAAGACCAGCTGCTGATTTTCTTTTCCTTAGTCACAAATAGGGAAGTAATTAGCCCTTCCCATAACTCCTTCTAAACTACTTCTATTTGAGGACGTTACAATTGTGCCCTATTATATTAGACCCTATCTGAAGTACAGGATATATACTTTTTTTTTTACTCTAATCTCAGCTATATCAGGATGTATCATCAGTAATGGCACCGAGTCCTTTATAAATAGAGATCACAGTCAGCATCATTGCAGGAACACAGAAGTGTTGGTTAGAAAGAACATCTCGTGCAACCTCACACTCGGTGTAGAACAGTGAGCAGCATTAGATCATGTTGGCCATTCCTGTCTCTAACCAAGCCTTGAAAATCTCCAAGAACAAATTCCACTACCTCTGTAGGCAACCATCCAGTGCTGCACAGACCTCTCAGTGAAAAAGTTCTTGGAGTAACCTCTAAAGAAGAGAAACAAGAAGCACACATCTTAAGGAGATTGCCCACTAAGTGGCTGAGCTGATGGCCACAAGGGTGTCTTCACCATGCCAAAAAGGAGCAACTGCTGACTAATGACACCCTACCTGGCTCTTTCCTGTGTTCTTGAGCAGATACTGACTGGCTCCATGGAGTCTCTCGGCGTGCTATTAAAAGCTGTTGCACGGGAGCTGAAACAACTTTCCTACTTTGCAGTTGCTGTGAGAGGATGGGCACTATTTCACTCTTAGTATTTCAGTTTTAAACTCAGATTTAAGAGGTGTAGAAAGATGAAGGATGATGGCTTTATTTATTTCTTATAAAGTAGGTTTTCTAGGTCCCCATTGTGAAAAATCTATCTCAAAAAATCAAAATTTGTAAAGATATGTAAAATTTTGTCTTTTTCGTAATCTGCATATTTCTAAAAAGAAAAACTTGGTTTGAAAATCTGGAATAGAAAATCTATTTATGTTCATTTTATTGCATCAACAATTTGAAGATTTAGAGACCGGAACTGGAATTAAGCAGACTCACTTGAGGAAGCACTCACTGACAAGCTTGCTTTTTTGAAAATTCTGCTGAGTGCAAAAATTAAAGATAATTTTGCTTTGTATTTTGAGTGTAAAATGTTAGGTGACCATAAATAAAATCTCAATGTCTTCGCTTTCCAAAATGAAGAGAATATTTCAGTAACAAAACATTTGCAAGGAAATTATGGAAATAAAATGTTTAGCTAAAATTTTGGACAGAGAAGCAGTAATAGAGGTGAGAATACCATTCTCCCTCACTTAAAGTATCCTGTCTTGCAGCTAAGACATGCTCTTGTAAGTTTGTGTTTATCGAGGACTGCATGGTACCTTCGTCTTTTCCTCCCAGAGTGAATTATTGTTTTAAAAAGGGTACCTTTTCTAGCCATTATTGACAGACAAGGAGTTCCTTAAGCTTTTCTGAGAAAGGATGGAAAAAAACCCCAGCTTTGGAAGAGGGGGCATGGTTTCAAAGACATTGTTTTATACCATTGTCCTCAGCTTTTCCTAGTAGCAAACTCTTCGTCACAGTGCAGTTGACAAGCTTCACATTCATCTTACTATTTGGTCTGGACCATACACTTAAGTTCCTAGAGCTCTTCTTGTCCTGTCCAAGGATTTAAGTATATCTGAACCATTCTGTCACAGTTCCCTTCCCCTTTTTAAAAGAAAAAGGGCTATTTCTCTCTCTTGTGTTAGTACAATGAAAGCAAACATATACTGGTTGGGAAGCAGTGATATACAGTGCTTTCCAAGAATTAGTGTTGAAGTGTTCCTTCAGTGCCCACAATGCACATTTGGGGTAACCCGTGGCCTCACAGTTCTTCTGTCCTTCTTGTCCTTTTCTGGCAATACATCTTATCTTTCATTGCTTCTAATAGCACCAGAACACTCAAACCCAGCATCAGAGCCCAGAATAATGTGTGACCAAGCCGGGGCCTTCCAACAACAATTTACCAGATCAAACTTATTTCTGTCACGGACCCTAATTTCTCACTTAGAAAGCAAGAGAGGAGACCCTGCCATCTGTTTCAGGTTCTAGGTGCATTCCTGTACCTGAATGCATCAATCCATTGCCCTGAAGTTTGACCCCAGCTTGGGATAAAGACCAGCTGCTGATTTTCTTTTCCGTAGTCACAAATAGGGAAGTAATTAGCCCTTCCCATAACTCCTTCTAAACTACTTCTATTTGAGGACGTTACAATTGTGCCCTGTTATATTAGACATGACCCTATCTCAAGTACAGGATATATACTTTTATTTTTTTTACTCTAATCTCAGCTACATCAGGATGTATCATCAGTAATGGCACTGAGTCCTTTATAAATAGAGATCACAGTCAGCATTATATTAGACCCTATCTGAAGTACAGGATATATACTTTTTTTTTTACTCTAATCTCAGCTATATCAGGATGTATCATCAGTAATGGCACCGAGTCCTTTATAAATAGAGATCACAGTCAGCATCATTGCAGGAACACAGAAGTGTTGGTTAGAAAGAACATCTCGTGCAACCTCACACTCGGTGTAGAACAGTGAGCAGCATTAGATCATGTTGGCCATTCCTGTCTCTAACCAAGCCTTGAAAATCTCCAAGAACAAATTCCACTACCTCTGTAGGCAACCATCCAGTGCTGCACAGACCTCTCAGTGAAAAAGTTCTTCTTATTGTCCTGTCCGAACCTCTCAAACAGCAAATTGTGACCTTTTGAGTTTGCCTCAATTTTCTGCTTAACTATCTTTCAAGTACTTGCAGGCTGCTATAGATTGTCCCTGGGCCTTCTTTTCCACAAGTCAAACAAGTTCAGCACACAGTGATCTCCTCTTACAGGTCATCTTCTCAGGCCCATGACCATTGTACCACATAGCATCTTGCTTGCCTCCTTTTAACTAAGAACTCTGCAGAAATGTTCTGAGAATGGAAAAGAAGAATATTAATGGAAAGAACTCTATAACATAAGACTAGCTGATTAAATGCACACGGCCAGGTAGTGTCAACAAAGTGTATTCTGCAGAAATTCCTTGTGAGTGAGCCCAGCTGTGTTTCTGGCATGTTTCAATTTGGTATTTTGGGTTAATCATTTCTTACTTGCTTCCCCTAGAAAGAGAGTGGTCAAATCTGAGAAGGAGCACTGCTTCTTACCCACAGTTTGCACCTCGTGCTGGAACAGCTGGAACAGCTCTTTCAGAAGGAAATCAAATTGGATAGTGTTAGCCACTTCACGATATAATTGCCTGCTTAGGAGTCACAGTGTTTAAAACTTAACTAAGGAGAAGCTGAATTTATAGGCAGCAAGAAGTGCTCAACAATTGTTAGGGATGCTCTGCCTATTGTAGTGCTGAGCCTCAAAAAAAGGTAAGGGCTGTCATTACCCTTTTAGTTCCATTGGCTTTAATATAATCCACAAGGTCCTCTGCAAACCCGAAGAAGACCAAGGATGTGAAATAATAACATCGAGGTACAAGGACAGTTATTGTGCTGAGAAGACAAAAAAGAGAGCGTATTTTATTGTGCAAGAAAGTATGTTGCAGACTAAAATTTCAGCTAAATCCTTTTCAGCTCTGTGTTAAGTCTGATGATCTCTTACGACAGTCAACATCCAGAGAAGCTGCTCATTTTCATAAAAGCAAGAGGACTAGAAATATGTACTTAAATTTACAAAAAGTCACAGAATCACACTGTGACTTGTGAAGGCTGGTCTTGTACCTTGGCCTTTTCTACATCCTTTATCCTTTATCAGCAGGGCCCCTACCCTATTTAGCTTTTTATCCAGCAAAGAGTACTCCTGTCCAAGCCATGAGCAGGCAGCTTCTCCAGGAATGCTGAAGGAAGCAGTGTCAAAGGCTTTACTAAGGTCCAGGTAAACAACATGCAGCACAGCCTCTCCCTCATCCATCAAGTGTGCCACCTTGTCATAAAAGGAGATCAGGTTTTTAAGCAGGACCTGCCTTTCAGGAATGCATGCTGACTCGGCCTGATCACCTGGTTGTCCTGCATGTGCCGTGTAGTGGCACTGAGGATGATCTGTTCCATAACCTTCCCTGACAACAAAGTCAGACTGACAGGTCTGTAGTTCCCCAGATCCTCCTTCGGGCCCTTCTTGTGGATGGGCATCACATTTGCTGACGTGCAGTGGACTGGGACCTCCCCAGTTAGCCAGGACTGCTAGTAAATGATGGAAAGTGGCTCTGTGAGCACTTCCCCCAGCTCCCTCAGTACCCTTGGGTGGATCCCATCCAGTCCCATTAGGAGTCACAGTGTTTAAAACTTAACTAAGGAGAAGCTGAATTTATAGGCAGCAAGAAGTGCTCAACAATTGTTAGGGATGCTCTGCCTATTGTAGTGCTGAGCCTCAAAAAAAGGTAAGGGCTGTCATTACCCTTTTAGTTCCATTGGCTTTAATATAATCCACAAGGTCCTCTGCAAACCCGAAGAAGACCAAGGATGTGAAATAATAACATCGAGGTACAAGGACAGTTATTGTGCTGAGAAGACAAAAAAGAGAGCGTATTTTATTGTGCAAGAAAGTATGTTGCAGACTAAAATTTCAGCTAAATCCTTTTCAGCTCTGTGTTAAGTCTGATGATCTCTTACGTTTTTGGGATTAGAAGTGGCAGACGTGAATTTGGGCTCAAGTAAAAGCCCTATTCTGGAAAATATTATATTTAGTCATGAAACAGAATGTGCTTTGTAAATTTACTGAAGGCCAAAGGTCATAATGAAATTCTTTTGTGAATGTGGAAAAGAAAAGGAGGGAAGAAAGGCAGGCAGGAAAGTGGGTTGATGGGTAGGTACAGTGGGAAGAAGGGAAGGGAAGGGAAGGGAAGGGAAGGGAAGGGAAGGGACATACAGTCAACATCCAGAGAAGCTGCTCATTTTCATAAAAGCAAGAGGACTAGAAATATGTACTTAAATTTACAAAAAGTCACAGAATCACACTGTGACTTGTGAAGGCTGGTCTTGTACCTTGGCCTTTTCTACATCCTTTATCCTTTATCAGCAGGGCCCCTACCCTATTTAGCTTTTTATCCAGCAAAGAGTACTCCTGTCCAAGCCATGAGCAGGCAGCTTCTCCAGGAATGCTGAAGGAAGCAGTGTCAAAGGCTTTACTAAGGTCCAGGTAAACAACATGCAGCACAGCCTCTCCCTCATCCATCAAGTGTGCCACCTTGTCATAAAAGGAGATCAGGTTTTTAAGCAGGACCTGCCTTTCAGGAATGCATGCTGACTCGGCCTGATCACCTGGTTGTCCTGCACGTGCCGTGTAGCGGCACTGAGGATGATCTGTTCCATAACCTTCCCTGACAACAAAGTCAGACTGACAGGTCTGTAGTTCCCCAGACCAGGTAAACAACATGCAGCACAGCCTCTCCCTCATCCACCAAGTGTGCCACCTTGTCATAAAAGGAGATCAGGTTTTTAAGCAGGACCTGCCTTTCAGGAATGCATGCTGACTCGGCCTGATCACCTGGTTGTCCTGCATGTGCCGTGTAGTGGCACTGAGGATGATCTGTTCCATAACCTTCCCTGACAACAAAGTCAGACTGACAGGTCTGTAGTTCCCCAGATCCTCCTTCGGGCCCTTCTTGTGGATGGGCATCACATTTGCTGACCTCCAGTGGACTGGGACCTCCCTGGTTAGCCAGGACTGCTAGTAAATGATGGAAAGTGGCTCTGTGAGCACTTCTGCCAGCTCCCTCAGTACCCTTGGGTGGATCCCATCCAGTCCCATAGACTTGTGTATGTCTAAGTGCTGTAGCAGGTCACGAACCACTTCCCCTTGGATTACAGGGGCTCCATTCTGCTCCCTGCCCCATCTACTAGCTCAGGGGGCTGGGTACTCAAGGAACAACTGGTCCTACTACCAAAGACTGAGACAAAGAAGGCATTAAGTACCTCAGCCTTTTCCTCATCCTTTGTCACTTTGTTTCTACCCCCATCTAATAAAGAATGGAGATTATCTGTAATCCTCCTTTTATTGCTAATGTATTTATAGAAACTTTTTGTATTGTCTTTAACATTTGAAGCCAGGTTAAGTTCTAGTTGGGCTTTGGCACTTGTAATTTTCTCCCTACATAGCCTCACAACATCTTTGTAGTCCTCATGAGTGGCCTGCCCTTTCTTCCAAAGGCCATAAATTCTCCTTTTTTCCCTCATCCTTTGTCACTTTGTTTCTACCCCCACCTAATAAAGAATGGAGATTATCTGTAATCCTCCTTTTATTGCTAATGTATTTATAGAAACTTTTTGTATTGTCTTTAACATTTGAAGCCAGGTTAAGTTCTAGTTGGGCTTTGGCACTTGTAATTTTCTCCCTACATAGCCTCACAACATCTTTGTAGTCCTCATGAGTGGCCTGCCCTTTCTTCCAAAGGCCATAAATTCTCCTTTTTTCCCCTGAGTTTCAATCATACCTCTGTTCAGCCAGGCCAGTCTTTACCTGATGGCTTGTTTCTTGGCACATGGGGACAGCCTGTTCCTGTGCCTTTCTTCTTGAAAAATGTCCAGCTTTCCTGGATTCCTCTGCCCTTCAGGACTGCCTCCCAAGGGACTCTGTCAACCAGGCTCCTGAAAAGACTGAAGTTCACTCTCCAGAAGTCCATGGTGGCCCTTCTACTGACCCCCCACCTCCTTACTTCTCCAAGAATCAAAAACTCTGTCATTTCATGATTGCTATGCCCAAGGCAGCCTCCAACCATCACATCCCCCACAAGTCCTTCTCTGGTCACAAACAACAGGTCCAGTGGTGCACCCTCCCTAGCTGGCTTATTCACCAGCTGTATCAGGAAGTTATCCTCAACACACTCCAGGAATCTCCTGGACTGTTCCCTCTCAGTTGTATTAATATTCCCAGCAGATATCTGTTAAGTTGAAGTCTCCCAAGAGGGCAAGGACTAGCAATCGTGAGTCTTCTCCCAGCTGCTTATAGAATATTTTGTCTGCCTCTTCACCCTGGTTGAGTGGTCCATAACGGACTCCCACCATGATACCTGCCTTCTTCGCCCTCTCCCCGATTTTTACCCATAAACACTAAACCTTGTTGTCACTATTATTAAATTCTAGACATTCATAACACTCTCTAACACACGGGGCCACCCCACTGCCTCTTATTCCTCACCCATCCTTTCTGAAGGGTTTATAGCTCTCCATTACAGCACTCCAGTTGTGTGAATCAATGGCCACATTTCTGTAGCTACATCATAGTTTTCCTGCTGCACAATGGCTTCCAGCTCCTCCTGTTTGCTGCCCATGCAGCATACACCACTGTAGAAGCACTTCAGTTGGGCTATTGATTCCACCACTTTTTTTTCTGGGAGAAGTCCTAATTCTTACCTGATCATTCCCAGGTGTGGCTGTAGTTTCTATCCCATCAATCACTCTCATATCTTTGCTGCTGCACAGATCTCCATCCCCTACCTTCACTGAGTCTTTATCCCGTCAATCACTCTCATATCTTTGTCTAAATCTGCACAGATCTCCATCCCCTACCTTCACTGAGTCAGCAGACCAAGGGACCTCACTAGCATACTGTCCCACAAACGTTGGCACGCCGCTTCCAGGCTTATGTCTAAAGAGCCTGGTTTCATTCCCTTCCCACTTCAAATCTACATATACGTATACACATGATGGTTTATATTTACATAAATTCAAACTGCATATTGTGCTGACTGTGCCACAAACGTTGGCACACCACTTCCAGGCTTATGTCTAAAGAGCCTGGTTTCATTCCCTTCCCCCTTCAAATCTACATATACGTATACACACGATGGTTTATATTTACATAAATTCAAACTGCATATTGTGCTGGGACTTTCATTTCTTTGTGCACCCAGGTTGCCTGTGTTATTAGAGCTATGTCAGAGAAGACACTATTGTGCCAATGTGGGCTCATATACTGTAAAACGATAAAGCCTGGTTAAAGTCTTATACCACATAAAATACTTTTTTATATATTTCTCTGTTGACAGAGAAACTCTGTGTTTAAAAAGGCAGTTTCACAGTGTCATTGTTTAATCCCAGCCAGCAGCTAGGACCATGCAGCAGCTTGTTCACACCCCTCCACCCCCAGTAGGGTAGGGAGGAGAGGGATAAAAGGACAGGGAGGACGCCAAAAAAACACAACCTCATGGGTTGACATAAAAACAGATTAACGGAACAGTAATGGAAAAGAAAATAATAATAATAATAATGAAAAAAGAATATACAAAATAAAGTGATGTAACATAAATTGCTTTTACCACCCAATAATCAGTTGCCCAGCCTGTCCCAAGCAGTGATTGCTCAGCCAATCCCAATTTATATACTGAGCATGTCATCTATGGTATGGAATATTCCTTTGGCCAGCTTGTCCTATATATGCTCCCTCTCAACTTGTATGGCAGGCTGAAAAAGTCCTTGATTTACTGTAAACATTACTTAGCAACAACTAAAACGATATGTGTTAACAAAATTGTTCTCATACTAAATCCAAAATACAGCAGCTACTAGGAAGGAAATTAACTCTACCTGAACTGAAACCAGGACACACAGAAAATCCTAGCTTTTCATTCAATAACATCCTTTATATTCACTTTCTTCCTCTGTATGGGTGTTCTGACAAAATTTAGTTTCAGTTGTGGAGAATTACAGGAATATATAGCCTTCCGTTTCAATTTGAAATAACAATCTCACACTAAATATAGTGCTAACAAAGCTCTAAAGTAAGTTTAAATTCAACTTGGTGAGCTGTTAGAAACACAAAGTCCCAATTCAGAAAGGAAGCATTTAAAAATATTTGTCTGTTCCAGTTTAGATCTATTCCAAGCATTCACACCTTTGATTCAGCAATTAAATGTAACTGGTCTTGTTTTCTTAAATTCTGTAACACCTACACATCTCAGAGGTCAGAGAATAAGACAGCACACTTGCAGGTCAGTACAACTCAATTGAAATGCATAAAATACAGTTTAGTTACGCACAGAAGTCATTGATTTGAACATTTTTGCCAGTGAGAATACATTGAGAAATATGCAAATGCCTTGTTCTCAAAAACATACTCTCTACAAAACCTCTTCAGAAATTTAGGCACTGTTCCTGTCATCCCTTCTGAGTCATACTGTTCAAGCACCTTTCGCCATATCCAGAGAATCTCTTGTAGACAAAATATATTCCTCTCGATAGTACAAAGCAGTTATTTATTGTCTAACATATCAAAGGCAGTTAGGGTCAAGTTATTAAGCAAAGCACTAATATGTTTATCATTCCCAACATAAGACATACAAAGAGCCTTTGCTGGCCAGGTAGGCATGAAGCAGGTGGTGTAGGGTTAGATTCTTCTTCTGTTGGGAACAGTCATGTTGTTTCATGTTGGTTCATGTTGGTTCATGTTCAGACTTCACGTTGCTGTTGCCATCTTTAGACTCCCTTAGCATGTTGTATCTATTCACGTTATTGTTTTTCTTCCTGAATCCTTGAATTTTAAATTTGTATTTCACCTTATTTTATCTTTCATGGCTCTATGCTACAGGCTTTGTCAAAAGTCTGTCTTACAATTTAGGATTTTTCTCATGAGTCTGACCCAGGGCTACACATCTGGGGCAGCTGATCATTGTTAGGTCTTGAATTACACTGATGAACCCCTAGGAGGAGAGGTTGGGGGCTACAGAGAGTGGGATGCAGCAGCTAGGACTGCTCCAAGCTGAATGACCACTTCCAAAAACCATAGGTGTAGATTTCTGCATATTTCTCTGCCTACATACTGTTAAGTGATGTAAGAAGCTCGGCCCACCTCCTCTGGCCCAGGACCTCTCCTGCCCGGCCACTGGAGCCCAGCTTGGTGTCCTGAGGACTCAGGGCCTCTTCCCAGGCTGAAGGACGTGGCTGATACTTTCCTGTTTGCAGGTTCAAACCGTGACGTGTCTGCACACCTATCCTAGACATTGAATCCTTGAACTTTAAATGCGTATTTCACCTTATTTTATCTTTCATGGCTCTATGCTACAGGCTTTGTCAAAACCCTGTCTTACAATTTAGGATTTTTCTCATGAGTCTGACCCAGGGCTACACATCTGGGGCAGTTGATCATTGCTAGGTCTTGAATCACACTGATGAACCCCTAGGAGGAGAGGTTGGGGGCTACAGAGAGTGGGATGCAGCAGCTAGGACTGCTCCCAGCTGAATGAGCACTTCCAAAAACCATAGGTGTAGATTTCTGCATATTTCTCTGCCTACATACTGTTAAGTGATGTAAGAAGCTCGGCCCACCTCCTCTGGCCCAAGACCTCTCCTGCCCAGCCACTGGAGCCCAGCTTGGTGCCCTGGGGACTCAGGGCCTCTGTCCAGGCTGAAGGATGTGGCTGATGCTTTCCTGTTTGCAGGTTCAACCCGTGACGTGTCTGCACACCTATCCTAGACACACACACACACACGCAAAGGACACCAGCATGGCCAGATGCACAGGCTGCCATCGACAAGGCACTGCCTTCAGCAGCACCTACACACAGGACTCAGAGACAATCCACAGACAGGCCCCCGCCTCCTCTTCAGTGGGCTGAGGCAGAAGGTCACTAGTGCAGACACACACACCCCGCTCTCCAGGCTCACAAGCACATGTTTGTGATTCCCTTGATTACAGGCACGGGCCTTCTGCCCACCCAGCCCCCTGGTATGGATTCTTGGCCCCCTTACCCACCCCACAAGGCCCCTGGCTTGCTGGCTGGTCCAGCTTGGTGCTCACTGAAACATGCATCTAGTGAAAAAAACTAGCTGCACGTGGCCCGGACGAGCATACAATCTGCTGGATCAAGCACTGGCTGTCTGGACACCAAAGACTGGTGCTCAGTGGAGTTAAATCCAGCTGGCGGCTGGTCACAGGTGGTGTTCCCCAGAGCTCAGTGTTGGGACCATTTCCGTTTAAAATCTTCATTGATGATCTTCATAATGACATAGAGTATATCATCAGTAAGTTCGCAGATGACACCAAGTTAAGCAGGAGTATTGATCTGCATGAGGACAGGGAGGCTCTACAGAGAGACGTAGATAGGTTGGATTGATGGGCCAAAATTAATAGTACAAGCTTCAACAAGACCAAGTGCCAGGTCCTGCACTTGGGCCACAACAACCCCCTGCATCAGTACAGGCTGGGGAAAGTGTGGCTGGAGCTGCCTGGTGGAAAAGGACTTGGGGGTTCTAATTGACAAGCAGCTGAATATGAGCCGGCCGTGTGCCCAGGTGGCCAAGAAAGCCAATGGCATCCTGGCTTGTATTAGAAATAGTGTGACCAGCAGAAGGAGGGAGGTGATTGTCCCCCTGTACTCAGCACTGGTGAGGCCACACCTGCAGTGTTGTGTCCAGTTTTGGGCACCTCAATCCAAGAGAGATCTCGAGGTGCTGGAGCGGGTGCAGAGGAGAGCAACAGAGCCGGTGAAGGGCCTGGAGAATAAATCATATGAAGAGCAATTGAAGGAGCTGGGACTGTTTAGTTTGAGGAAAAGGAGGCTGCGGGGTGATCTCATTAGTCTCAACAACTACTTGAAAGCACAGTGTAGAGAGGTTGGTGCTGGTCTCTTCTCACAGGTAATTAGCAATAGAACAAGAAGGAATGGATTCAAGCTGCAACAGAGTAGGTTTAGACTGGACATTAGGAAAGGATTCTTCACAGAAAGCATGGTCAGACACTGGAATAGGCTGCCCAGGGAGGTGGTTGAGTCACCATCCTTGGATGTGTTTAAGAGTCGTTTAGATGTGGTGTTGGGGGATATGGTGCAGGGGGAACTTTGTAGAGTAGGGTTGGTGGTTGGACTTGGTGATCCCAAGGGTCTTTTCCAACCTGAATGATTCTATGATTCCATGCACATTCATCCCTCATGCACACCACATTCACCAGTTCCCCCGGGCATACCAGAACAGATGCCCTGTCTGGACCTTAGGCCACCCCTCGTCACCGGCTAATCTGACTTAAAGTTTGATGGTGAGTATGCCCCACACCCCCCCAGCACACCAGCACCGGGGAAGACATGGGTTTTCCCCCTGGCAGCCAACACCAGGCCCAGGGGTGGTGGCCCATGATCCTGTTCCAGCAGTGCCAAGCTCCTTGCTCGCCTCACGCAGGTTTTGGGAAGAGACACCATTCCCACCTCCGCTGGCTTCAGGAGCTGACGTGGAGACCCCACTCACTCCATGCACCGGCACCACAGGCCAGGGGCACCCACCCCTGCCCTGAAGCCAGGAGCTGGCATCAAATTCCCCTCGTGCATGCACAGGTCTCACCAGTAGCTGGCACCGGGTCCACGTGGGACAGAGAGAGAGCACACGCAGAGGGATGCTTAAGACTTAATAAAGAGGTACAAGAAGCAAGGCTAGGCTGTGGTGACCAGTACCTTGTCACACACAGAGGGATGCTTAAGACTTAATAAAGAGGTACAAGAAGCAAGGCTAGGCTGTGGTGACCAGTACCTTGTGGATTAAGTCATTAGTCTTATAAAATAAGATATCTGTTGTGCTTCATTTAGAATCTCAAAGCAACAGTAATCACGAAATCGCTGTTACGCTCTTCATTATGTATCATCAAGACCTGTCTTTCTTCAAAGCCAAAGTTATATCCCTACATAAACCCATGACCAATACAATCTCCCAAGGACAGAAATAAAAGCTACCAGTACCTAGTTATGGTAATAATTTTCGATAGGATTTAGCAGTTCTGAATTGTACTGTGTGCACAGAATACCTGCTGTATAAAGAGTGAGAACAGTTTTCTAGCATTTAGTTTCTCCTAAGTCATTAGCAATACATTTTTCTATAATATATGTCATGACAATGAATATCAAAATTAATCATATTCTGTAAAACGCTGTATGTTCTTTCCAGGCTGTATGTTATATCTAGGGCCTCTTGACTGCATCTGACATTTTTCATTGCTTCCAAACTTCACAGAGGTGTGAAAGTCTAACCCCTATTAAAAACACAGAGACCACTGGGGGTCAAAGTTTCTCTTAAACGCCGCTACCACTTACAGTTCCACTAAGGGGACTGTGAGTTATAAGTGTATAGGAAGAGTGAAATAACAACAGAGAATTGGTATTTTTGTCAGAAAGAGGAAATCTGGTATGTGGTTCCTGTTTCTACCCATTTCCTTGTTTGGTGATCTCAAATCAGAAAATAGCTCAAACACTGATTTTACATCCAGATAAATTTGAATAAGCAAATCAAGGCTGGAGATATAAGCTGATGGGAACATCATGAAGTTCAACAAGGGGAAGTGCAAAGTCCACATGTGCACAAGCTTATGCACAAGTATGTGCTGGGGGCCACACAACCAGAAAGCAGCTTTGCAGAAAAGGACCTGAGACTATGCACAAGTGTGTGCTGGGGGCCACACAACTGGAAAGCAACTTTGCAGAAAAGGACCTGAGACTCCTGGTGGACACCTGGTTCAACAGGACCCTGGAATGTGCATTTGCTGCAAAGAAAGCTAATGATATCCTCGGTTGCATTAGACAAAGTATTGGCAGGAGGTTCAGGAAAGTGATCCTTCCCCTTTGTTCAGTGCAGGGGAGGCCACACCTGGTGCTCTGTGTCTAGTTCCAGGCTCCTCAGTACAAGAGAGATGTGGACATCCTGGACAGAGTCCAACAAAAGGCCACAAAGATGATTAAGGGACTGAAGCATCTCTCATATGAGGAGAGCCTGAGAGAGCTGGGAATGTTTAGCCTGGAGAAGAGAAAGCTCAGGGAGATCTTATTAATGATGTTTAGCCTAGAGAAGAGAAAGCTTAGGGAGATCTTATTAATGTATATAAACACCTGAAGGGAGGATGCAAAGAGATGGGCTCTTTTCTGTGGTGCCCAGTGGCAGAACAAGAGGCAATGGACACAAACGGAAACACAGAAGGTTCCATCTGAACATCAAGAAATACTTTTTTGTGAGAATGACCAAGCACTGGCACAGGTTGCCCAGGGAGGTTGTGGAGTCTCCCTCCTTGGAGATACTCAAATGCCATCCGGACATAGCCCTGGGCAACTGGCCTGTTGTGCCCTGCTTGAACAGGGGTGGGACCAGACGACTTCCAGACATCCCTGCAACCACAACTGTTTTCTGTGATTCTGTGAAATCAAATACAACATATGAATGAAATCAGAAATCTAAGATCTTTATAAGTATTTTTTATGCATCATGTTCTTTTTCTTTCCTTGATTGATATTTTAAAAATCTTGTAAATTTAGGCATCTACAACAAAGGAACACAGCCCTTGGGTTTCCTCAAACATTCAGTCCTGTGAAATGCTGAATATGTTCACATCTCTATTGACTGTTTTCTTTTACATCTGATGAACTGAGATCCCAATAAAATGAAAAGGACCTACGATATATTACATTTGCTGGATTGTAGTCTGCACAATCCAGAACAAAGGAAATCAAGACAATTAATTACTTAATGTACTTGCCAACAATTCTATATTTAGCTTTTATCACTTTGCATTAGTTTAAGTCTTTTAACTGCTGGATATGACGTTACTATCTCTGACATCAATTTAAGATCAAAATCCTACTTAGTCATCTGTTTGTAGTGAGAAATCCTACGTAGAATAAAGATGGTATTATTTATTTGGACATTTTTAAGGAGGTAGGGGAGATGCTGTTGTCAGTTTCTTTTGTTCTTCCTTCATCTTCTAATCATTTAGATGTTTCTTCATGGTATTGTCTTCAAAAGAAACCTTATTGCTTGTGATATACAATTTGTGTCAGTCGTGCTGCTGGTGGCAGAACAGTGCGTTACTCTGACTCGCATCATGCTTTGGAATTCTACTGAAAATTACTATGTTGTCAGTAAAAGCAAAAAAGTAGGCACTGTTTTTAATTTGGTGCTGAATGGTTTTATCTCCAGTGATTCAGCGTCAAGAAAAAACATTTTTACAAGCCTTTTGCAATGCTTAAGTTCCTGAAAATGTTCAGGAGTCATTCAAGTCACTCTATTGGGATCTTCTTGATGCCAGTAATTTGTTTTCCATGCTATTTTAACAAATATGCACAACTCATTGGTTAGGGTCCTGATGTTCTCTATCATTGGATCAACAAATCTTTATTATTTTCTATTGTTATTATTTTAATTTAAATGAGTGAACTAGGATCTGGATTCTGCTCACATAAATTCAAATCTTTTAACAAAGAGTCTGAGTTGGTGGCCTACTTGTCTAACCAACAAACACCTCTGAATGGCAACTCTGTTCCATCTCAAACCTGAATCATACTTTAAAGAATCCTCTTTCTTTTTGCTGGTTGTAGACAGAGTCCAGGGTGGCTCAGCTGTCAACCTTCAGTAATATTAACAACCAAACACAGTGTTTTTTCATTTGTATGACAGTCCTGAAAACATATTCCCCTGATTCATAGTCCTATGGAAAATCCATTTTTTTTTCTGTTTTTCACATTTTTAGAAACTTCTTCCTGTTGGAAAGATCTTCTTCCCCATTAATACTGAATGTGCAGCCAGTTCAGTAGTGAGAGCTGATGCTTCTTCTCTTCTATCCCACTTAGCTGCCAATCATTCCATGAACAGGAGAAATATCTAAAGAAACAGGATCCCAAGAAGCTTGGTGTGTTCCAAGAAAAAAAAAAAAAAAAAAAGAAGCACCCTTCCACATCAATAAAACCTTGAATCACCTTGAATCTTCTTCCACTCTCCATGTTAATTTATTGTAGCTTCCAACAACCACCACTAGACAGACTGGGAAAGAAGTTTCTTTCTTGGGAATGAGGTATGAGTAGTACTAGAGTGAGACAGACATTGTTCTTGTGGTCCTGAGATTCATGAAAATGATAAATCATCTTTGGCAGATCAGAATACAGTGACATGGCCAGCAGCAGGCTATAGGGAAACACTATTTTTACTTCTATTTTTTTTCTCTATTCTGTTTTTTTTTTTTTCTCCTGTTCCTTAAATCATGTTAATGTTCTGAAAACTAGCAAGCAAAACTTTCAGTCCTATCTATTGACTCACAGTTATCTTAGACAATGCACAGATTTGGATGGATTTACTTATTTTTTTTGGCCCGTCCACAAGCATGTCAAAAGGTAAGAGAAACTGAAGGCCAGTTCCACCCTCGGAACACAGATGGGTTGGTGCAATAAAGAATTTTGCATCACTGTACATCATGCCGTGCACATAGTGTGGCTAAAGCACAGTAATGCCAACCTTGTATGTGGAAAGGTGATAAGCCTGGCTAAAAAAAGACACTGAATTTGCGTCAATGGGTTCCTTTTATAGGCCTTTCAGTACCCGGAAACTTTACTCAGTGCTTTCAAGGTTTCTTCATAACTGTAAATAGTAAAAACCTTTGTAAAGCTGAGATTCACTCTCTAAGCTTTTCAGATTAAGAAAAGTCACATGAATCAGTGAAAATCACAGGTCAGAAGCACTTTAATCAGAGAACATAGTCTTCATGGTAATCAACCTATTTACACAGCATCAATGCAAGACTAATTTGAACAGGAGCCCAGTTATACAGATCTTTCTACTGTCAGTTACATTTTCTGCTCATGTTGTCACTAGTAATTTCCTTTTTGCTCTACAGTTCTTTTAAGTGAAGACAATTCTCCAGTCTGTAGTCATTCTACAGCAATCATTTGAATGACTTCTCTGTTACTGCATAAGTAAAGGGAAAGATGACCCACTCATGCATGTACATGCAACTCTTGCTGCCCTTGTGCTCTAGTGAATGCATGAGGCAGAGCACAAGATTTTCACAAGAAGAAGGAGGAATCAGGACCCACACAGGATGTCAACAGAAAAGCACGAAAAGGTGTGTGGCAGCTACAGAAATGCTGTGGCAGAACGTAGGTTGCCCTTCCATGCCTGAGACCTACAGGAAGGATTCAGATTCAGCTGGCACCGTGTGGTGCAAGTAGCAGTTTCTTGTTGCAAAGAGGCACTGACAACTGGCAGGACACTCACAGGTTGGATTTTGTGGACAAAGGATTCTATGTTGTGTCCATAAATCGGGCAAGTATTTCCATTCAGTCTAAGCCAAGCGTGCATGCGCTCTCAGCAGACAGTGACATATGTTGCCTTATGAATCAACATCAATGGAAGTGCTGAGACATAACACCCATCCCCTTATGAAAATGGCAACAGCAAGAAAGGGAAAGCAAATGGTAACAGCAAAAGCCAGGATGGAGACAAGCCCCTTGATGAATAGCAATGGAAGTGGTTCAAGGTTGACTGTGATATTTTAATAACCTGAAACCGTGCAGTATAAAATTCATACACTCTCACTCCAAGATAAGCCTGCAGAGGGAAGAGAAGATGCACTCTTCATTGCAAATCTTGAGGGGAGGTGTCTTGCTGAACTTCCAGGTGCCCAAGAGAGAATAGATTTATAACTTTCCTCCCACCATGCACTTAATCAAGCTTGTGAGACAGAAAAGCTACTATTTTTGTGTCAGCAGCTGGAGCTCTTGAGCACAAGTTAAAGGCTTCCTGCCGGTTTTCACCCCAATGATTTGTTTACAGATGGGCCCTTTACATCTGATAAAAATAAAGCTTTGAATGTCCTCACAAGAATTTTATTCTATTACAAATGAAAATACTACTTGCAGATAGGTGTTATAGTCCAATGCTCTCTCAACCAGTTCCTTTCAGATATTCCACACATGCAGTGTTTAATGTTAAATATCAAATGTCTATTTAATGTCTGATTTTCTGATTTAGTAGAGTGATACAAAATACGCTGAAAACATTACACTTAGGAATTGGAGTTGCATTGCAGTTCAATCATAATGCCAATTTGAATCCCATTACCTGTTTTCATAATCTGCTCATTGTCATAATGCTGTGTTCCCTAGTCACTGGGAAGGAACATGTGAGTTGAAAGCAGCTCAAGGCCATTGCTCGTGTTCACGGAATCACAGAATTGTCAGAGTTGGAAGGGACCTCTAGAGATCATCTAGTCCAACTCCCCTGCCAAAGCAGGATGGCCTAAAGCACGGTTTGGGACAACACTCTCATTCATAGAATCATAGAATCATATGGGGTTGGAAGCAGGGACCTCTGCAGGCCATCTAGTCCACATCCCCCTCCCCCTCAAGGCGGGTCTACCTAAAGCAGGTTGCACAGGAACTTGTACAGGTGGGGTTTGAATGTCTCCAGAGAAGGAAACTCCACCACCTCCCTGGGCAGCCGGTTCCAGGGCTCTGCCACTCTCAAAGTAAAGAAGCTCCTCCTCATGTTTAGGTGGAACTTCTTATATTCAAATCTGTGCCCATTTCCTCTTGTCCTGTCACTGGGCACCACTGAAAAAAGACCATCCCCGTCCTCGTCCTCCTGACATCCTCCCTTTAAGTATTTATAAGCATTGATCAGATCCCCCCTAAGTCTTCTCTTCTCCAGACTAAAAATACCCTAGTCCCTCAGCCTCTCCTTGTAGAAGAGATGCTCCAGGTTCTTAATCATCTTTGTAGCCCTCTACTGTACCCTCTCAAGGAGTTCGCTGTCCTTCTGGAACTGGGGAGTCCAGAACTGGACCCAGTGCTCCAGATGGGGCCTCACCAGGGCAGAGCAGAGGGGCAAGATGACCTCCCTTGACCTGCTGGCCACGCTCTCATTGAAATTATTCTGTTAGCTGTTCAACTTTTATACTTTATGTTGGGTTGAGCCAAGTAATCACTTCCCCCACGGAGGTCTGGCTAACTCAGGGAGATATTCACACTCTTTTCATGAACTCAGGGACAAATATTTAAACCATCAGTTGCTCCACTCAAGTGTTGATAGCTGCTTGTCTGAAACAAAGGCCATCATCTAGTCCCCTTTGTGTTTAGGTAAAGTCAGCTTCTTTGCAGCAGGGTGGTGAGTCACACCCTGCATTATTGCCTAAATTTCATGGGCCCTTTGCCCATGTCCAGTGAGCCATCTTTCATTGTAGGGTTTGATTCAGAGAGCCACATTCCACCTCTAGGACTTTAGTCCATCTCAAGAGGATGAGATACTCTGATAATCCGCACTTAGAGATGGCTTCGTACTTCAAAGTCACACAGTGAGATGGATTTAAAAGCAATAGAGGATGAAAAAACTGCCAACGTGGTTATGATGATAGGTAATAAAGAAAAAATATGTGCTATAACATATTAAGACACAGTGGGCTCCAAAGGAAGTGGCTGCTCTGTGCAGGGAAACAGTCTATTTTTTTCTAGTTGACAAATTAAAGTACCAAATGTGGGACTTCTACTGATGTTGGTGCCTGCTTGCTGGTAGTTCTGAAGCTGCACTGAACTGTAAATCAGTGCGCTGGTTTTCCCTGGCACTTGAGCTCAGGAACTGCCATTTCTCAGTCTTGTTCTCCTTTTTGTCCTAATTTATCCTGCAGAGGTCAAAAAGTAATAATGGATAAATCTGGCTAATTCTTATCAGAGACCTCCTCTAGAACTGAACTACATCTGAAACTACACTGATCAAAAGTTTGTCTAGGACATGGAGTAGGTGATCAATTGGAAATTTTTTTTCCCCTCCTCCTTCCTAAAGCTCAGTAAAGCCTATGGAATATAATGTCTTCCTGGAACTGTTGTGGAACATCTGAAGCTCAGGGATATCAGATGCAAAGTGACTTTCAGGGATCAGTGCATTAGAAATTTGCTAAGCAGAGGAAGGCTTCCATTAACTTTTCTGCTAATTTAAGAAAATAATTTGCACAGATAGAGTACTCTGGTTATTTTTGTTAATAATTATCCTCTAAAAATAGCAGAGCTCTACTTTTTCATGTGAATATCAGCTTACTGCCTGAGACTGAGAAAGGCCCTAAAAATAGCTGCGTTTATAATTGATTAGCACTTTCTGATTCTGGTTCCCTATGTCGCTAGAGAGTCAGTCAAGATGATGATGGAGCAGGCAAGAGGCTGTCTAGTGATACAGCTAATTCCCCTACAAGAAGCATGTTGATAATGGGGGCTGTAGGCCCCTGCTTTTCTCAATAGACTTTCATGCACTTTGCAGGGTGAGGTAAAGTAGCTTTGAAATACCAAGCTGGTTTTGTTTTGTTTCCATTTTGTGTCCATCTTGAGGAGTTTCTCATAAGGGGGTATATCACTTGTTATTTATTTGTACATCACTAGAACCATGATTCTGTTCAGCAAGAGTCATGGTTTCTTACTGGTTGCTGCTGCATAAGTTGATAGTAGCAACCAATAAGAAAATCACAACGGAGAGTTCACACATTTCTGGCTTTGGAGCTTTATAAATCTTTATGCAAGGATCTGCAACAAATTCTTCCTCTTCACTGTGTTCAACTTTGGTATTTTCAGTACAGCCTCCTAAAACTTCTGTTGTTATTTCTACAGCAAGCTGTGCCTGTGATGTGAGGAGTTTTAAAGTAATCTGGCACATGAGTATCTCTCTTCACTTGGGGTTGAATAAAAACCATCAGTCATGTTTACATTTCTGTTCACTGTTTCCAGATAACAGTAGAGTGTCTTCCCTGGCTTAGAGTTGATCACAAAGCGAAAGCAACCACTAACAAAGCTAGAGTTTCATGCCTCAGAGAATCACCTGGTCCTTAAAAATATATTATTTTTTTTTCACAGAAAGAGCTGAATTGCCTAGTCATCTTTAAATACAACTAACTACCATCTGTTAACAGGCCCCTAACAATCTGACTATAGATCCTTATGTACCACTCATGGCTTCATAGCCATGATGATAAATAGTCTGTAATTCAGGATTTATGTGTAGTTATGTCAGATTACTTGGGGGATCCAACACGTATTATGGAAGTTTCATTTACAGGGTCTTGCACACTGAATGTTGGACCTTGCAGAGAAGTGAAAAGGCAGTCTTTTTATTCTCCAGTGCAGTCTATCTACGCTGTGAGCCACCCGGTAGAAAGAAAGTGACGTTTGAGTCCCCTCTGATGCACACATAGAAGGGAAGGGGCTAACAAAGGCAGAGTGGTGACAAGCCTTGATCCTCCTCCCAGCTAGTCCCCTGGGGGACCCAACACGTATTATGGAAGTTTCATTTGCACGGCCTTGCACACTGAATGTTGGACCTTGCAGAGAAGTGAAAAGGCAGTCTTTTTATTCTCCAGTGCAGTCTATCTACGCTGTGAGCCACCCGGTAGAAAGAAAGTGACGTTTGAGTCCCCTCTGATGCACACATAGAAGGGATACCCGGTAGAAAGAAAGTGATGCTGATGAGTCCCCTCTGATGCACACATAGAAGGGAAGGGGCTAACAAAGGCAGAGTGGTGACAAGCCTTGATCCTCCTCCCAGCTAGTCCAACTAGTTTATGCAAAGGCAGTCCTAGAATACTGCCTCATTATTTATTGAGCCCCACGTTATAGAAGGAAAAGTAGCTGAATCACAACTTGCTAAATAACAAGGTAAGCTTTGAGCTACTTCCAGGGAAACACAGCATGGAACAATGTCTTCATCCTGTTTGATCACAGAGTGCTAAATCTACCCAAGTAGCAGAGGATATCACTCACCAGGAACCTTGAACTACCAGTGTTCACCTGCATACAGGAAGAACCATTACCCTTGTTCCAGTAGGCCCAGAAGGTGGAAGGCACCTTCCACCAGTACCCAGGTGCCTTAGAACTAGTGTTGTATTGACAGGGCTTGAAGACACCGCTCAGACAACCGCACATAAATCTGAGGGTTTCCATCCTGTCTCGAAAAATGACACAAGACTGGTGCTATTTGACTACTTGTATTACAGAATACAAGGGGAAGAGAAAAACTAACAACTGTAGTCCAAGGCGGTGCTGTTCCAGCAATATGACACCTTCACAACCTTCTCACTCTGCCGTGACAAACCTGATCATGGCAGTTGGAAGTGGTAGGGTCAGTTTGGCCCCTGAACTGCACAGCACCACTGAGTGTTACTTGGTGGTAGAGAAGCGCTTGCCCAATCAGGCCGGATGGGACTCTAAAATATCAGTATCAGTGCAAGTAGTAAGTATTTAATGTTAACTATTGTCATTACCAAATATAGAGGTGAACTTGGCAATGAATTCCCAGGAATGAAATTGATATGGTTTGTTTATAGATTCCTTGAGTTTGTGACCAATATTTTAAAATCAGGTGGAAGACCTGATTAATTTTATTAAGGCAGAGATATCTTTTACCCTTGTGCAATTCCACAAAAGGCAAATCAGAAATAAAATGACACTAAACTTGGAAAAGCTCTTTATTTCCCAGAGGCTATAGCCTAATTCAGATGGAAAATTCTACTATCAGCTCTCTTTCTTTTGTCATATTTCAAGGTAGTAGACATACCTCAAACCTTCCCTCTCAACTACCACAAAAGCTAAGCCCCTGTCAGAACAACAGGCTATTTCCCCTTCCTATATCTGTGCATCTTGATTGCTTTTGTTCTAGAGAGCTTTGGATGTAGCGCTGCAAAGAGAAGAGTCAAAACTCCTGAAAACCAGACATCTCAATAGGAAAATCTGTTGCAGGGAACCGTACAACATAGTTTATACCTACTTCTTTTTTTCTGGATAATTGAATGGAAAAGAATCACAGAATCTTCTAGGTTGGAAGGGACCTTAAAGATCATCTTGTCCAACCGTCAACCTAACTTGTCCAACCGACAAAAATAGACACCCACACAACAAACAAGAAGCATCACCATCAAGAAGGAAAAGTATTCCATGGTGATCAGTCAATATAGGTGCTGCCTGGCCTTTAATGGCTATTTTACGTATTTGGTGCACTTCAGATTTTGATAGAAGTAATACCAATTCTGTAACATAGGGCTGGCAGTAACATTCTTAGCTCTCACAGTTGACCCTAGCTTTTAATTTTAAATTCCTATGATGATATCAGAATTTCACTCAGTCAACATTGATAGGCTGAGGACCACTCCTTAAGGCACCTTCCGGTTTTTCACTACTGTAATGTCTCAGCTTCTACCAAATGAATGAAGAATGATGAAACGAAATGAAATTCTCACCTTCTTTAGTCAGAAAAGGAGAGGTTTAAAACAACAGGAAGGTAGGAAGGAAATGTTTTTTCATCATTTGGTTTTATTTGCTGTTCATGAATCCTTAAAAGGGATAGGATGTCCCAGTGGAAAGCAGGAACTTGTAGTCTTACCATGCCAGATGTAGCTGTAAATCTGTATGAGACCAGAAGCTGCAACGTGTGGCAGCCCCTGGACTTATGAGGCTGCTGGCTGCAGTTTGTGCTACTCTGTGATCTACACAGCAGCGCCAGCTTTTCAGACTGGATTCTGGAACAGGAGAAAGGCTGCTGTAACATACAACAACCAAAAAGCCCATACTTCTTAGCAAGGCACCACATTGAGAAGAGCTCTATTAGAAAGCATGCTGTTCCTAACTGTCCTGATATATGGTACTGAGCCAGAAAATGTCTGAGAAGTCTGGAATCCCTTTTAGAAACACCATAACCCTGATGGTCTAGCCCTTAATTCTCAGCTTCTCAGCCTGCCAGATTTAGTTACAGGTGTCAATCTTGTGTCAAAAATGCCAGTGTACTTGAATATAGCCACCTCTTCCATTCCTAATTACACTGAAGAATGGAAAAAAACCACAGAACATCTAGCCACAGAACATCACAGCTTGCCTCCTTCATAAGTTTCAAAATTCTCTTCTATTTAATTCTCCACTTCTCAGATTCTTGACTCGTGACAGAGACCATTACACTGTAACAATCCATATGCTGTATATATCCATATACTATATATATCCACATGCATCAGCCCAGAAGGCCCACCATATCCTGGGCTGCATCAAAAGAAACATGGCCAGGAGGTAAAGGGAGGTGATTCTGCCCCTTGTAACAGGGATTTTATAAACCTAAAAGTTGTTGCAGTTAAGTCTGTGACATTAAATTTAAAACAATAATAGATATTAGGTCTATCACATGCCAAAGATGATCAAAATGCCACCTTGTCCTAAAGAAAGGTACCTCTCAGCACTTTTAAAATACTGTTTTGCTATCCTTTCTTGAGGTATTTTCCAAGAGCTAATAGTAATATATTTCTCTCCTATGTCCTTCTGTTCTATGCTGAACTAGGACTGCTCACGCCCTGCACTGGACCTTTTGCTTTACACACATTGCAAAATCTCCATCTTTATAAAATGGAACACAAATTCAATTAAATGTCAACATCCATAACTACAATTTGTCACCTGTTCTTCGCTGTTGTACCCAAGATGCACTGTAATGTGCAGTAAGCAGTCAAGAGGGCAGATTGGATGAAGAGCATTTTTATTACCTGCACTGGCACACAGAATGGTCTAGAACTGCTCAGGCTTTTATAAATGTTACAAATACTAAATATCACTCCTGTCCTTACATTCTGTCATCTCATTTACTATCATTTCAGTCCAGTTCTCTTACATGTAGCTTCAAAAGCTTTTCATTCCTGTGTCATGTCCTCATGTTCTTCTCACGGTGTGCATTACTCAACCTCATGAAAGCACGTTCTGTTCCTATTGTATGTATAAATCTATAAACCCAAATGTATAACCCACCCCATAATCTACACTAGGCTTAGGTTTGTAAGTTTATCCTGCCATTGCCACCTGTATCCCCTGCATAGTGCAGATATAACTGTCCCTGGCTTACTATCATAGAATAATATGCGTGGAAAGGACCTCTGGAGGTCATCTAGTCCAGCACCCTGCTCAGATAAGATAACTTTAAACCTAGATCAGGCTGCTAAGGACCTTTTCCATCTGCTTTTTGCAATCTACAAGGTTGGGGACCCTACAGACCCTCTAAGCATTTCTTTCAGTGCTTAAGTTCTCTTAGGGGGAAGAATTATTCCCTCATACCCAAGTGGAAATTTGCTTGCTTAATTTGTGACCTGTCACTAAGATTCTGTCTTTTCCCCAACAGATAGTCCCCATTAAGAAACGTGACAGTATATAGTACTGGGGCAGATCCACAAAGGTATCACAGTTCATGTGATGTACTTATATTTAGATTTCTAAAATCCTTTTTAACTTTCAAACAACAAGTAACAGATTTGCAAACCTTTGTGATCCTTGCATTCTTTCTTACTACTCCATGACATATCTGCTGCAGCCTGAATATGCTGACCGTGCCTTTTTCATTCTGAAGACCTGCTTGCATCTTTGACTTTTTGAGGATTTCGACGCAGTGTATAATCAAGTTCCTTGTATGACTGCTCAGTCTCAGTTGTTCTGGACAGAGTCTTTATTCTAAAGCAAACAACAGAACCTTGAATTTCAGAACATACATCAGTATTTTCACAATATTTTTACTATCACCATTACCTTAAGGATGACACGTATCAGCTGTAGTGTACTCTAACCTATACTTGTCAGTAAAGGACAATATATTTCCTGCTGATAATAATTGGACAGGTTTGTCTATAACAAGTTATTCTGGTATTTCATGTAGAAAGTTCAGAGCAGCACTTGACTTTGAAGCAGCTGAAAATGGAGTAAGCAGTTTTTAGAACCAGTTCTCTCTCCTACTTTTCCTACCGTGTTTGTCTGGCTAGATTTGCAGTTTTAGGGTTTAGAAAGATTTGCAATGGCATTGAACTCATACTTATTTGCAATTTAAAATAATCTGAGCCTAATTTTAATCAAGCAGAAAGTTGATTTATAGCTGCTGAGGAACTGGCGATTTCATTGTGATATTGAGAATTATCCCAACATAAAGCCTCCACTAAAAAAAAAAACAAAATCCAGGACAAAGGCAAACATTCTTTACTGGTCTTTGAAGGCCCTGCTTCCTGAAAACATGTACCTGATGAAGATCAAAATCCAGAACAAAGGCAAACATTCTTTATTGGTCTTTGAAGGCCATGCTTCCTGAAAACATGTACCTGATGAAGATATATATAACATTCTGATTTCAAAGCAGAAATGTCTGTTTGTAGTTGAATATTTTTTCATCTGGTCTCTGTTGGAATCCCTTGATTTCTGGCCATTTTGCGCTCCCTATAAACTTCACATGCTTGGCATAAAAAGCTTTTTCCATGAGTAGGGAAGCTAATGAAACCTTGTTTCCTACAAGTAAACACAGGCCCTCAGGGATCTGTACTGGGACCAGTACTGTTTTCATTGTGATATTGAGAATTATCCCAACATAAAGCCTCCACTAAAAAAAAAAACAAAATCCAGGACAAAGGCAAACATTCTTTACTGGTCTTTGAGAAGTGGCTCAAGAAGCCCATGCGAACCTCATGAGGCCAAGTGCAGGGTCCTGAACCTGAGTTGGAGCAACCCTTGGTACCAATACAAGCTGGGGTTGAAGGGATTGAGCGCAGCCCTGAGGAGAAGAACTTGGGGGTATTTAAGCTGGGGTTGAAGGGATTGAGAGCAGCCCTGAGGAGAAGAACTTGGGGGTATTGGTGGATGAAAAGCTGGACATGAGGAAATGATGTGCCCTCACAGCCCAGAAAGCCAACTATACTCTGGGCTGCATCAAAAGGAGTGTGGTCAGCAGGTTAAAGGAGGTGATTCTGCCTCTCTACACCAGTCTCGTGAGACCCCACCTGGAGTGCTGTGTCCAGCTCTGGAGCCCTCAGCACAGGAAGGGCATGGACCTGTTGGAGCGGGTCCAGAGGAGGGCCACAAAAGTAATCAGAGGAATGGAACACCTCTCCTATGTGGACAGACTGAGAGAGTTGGGTTGTTCAACCAGGAGAAGAGAAGGCTCCGGGGAGATTTTCAGTACTCACAGGGGTCTTATAAGAAAGATGGGGACAAACTTTTTAGCAGGGTCTGTTGCAATAGGACAAGGGGTAGGGGTTTTAAGCTGTAAGTTTTTCGGCTTTTAAGTTTTTAAGCTTTTAAGCTAAAAGAGGGTAGATTTAGATTGGAAACATTCAAGATCAGGTTGGACAGGGCTCTGAGCAATCTGATCTAGCTGAACATGTCCCTGCTTGTTGCAGGGGGGGTGGACTAGATGACCTTTAAAAGACCCTTCCAACCCAAATTATTCTATAATTCTTTGATAAGTACGTGCTCTTTATCCCCTCATCTCTTAACTTAGTTTTGAGCTCTGTATAGGAATATTGATATTTACACTCTTTCAAATCAGACTGAGTTGGACAAGCTCAAAACTTACGAATGGGAGGCACAGACCAGATACTGTGGCAGTCTAATATCCTCAGAAAATCAGATTAAAACTTCTCAGATAAAGAAACAGATGCTTTGCTCAATCCAAAGATCATTTAAGATATGCTCCCACAAATCTGCGACAAAGGCTTTTTTCAAAAGGGTAAAAGATAAAGGAGTCACAGGAGGTTTCAGCTTGTACCACTGTGTAATGACTTCCAAGGAGCTGTTGTGGAAGTATGCCTAAATTTTGGCAAGAGGGTACCAGATACCTCTTATATTTGGCTATGCCTTTATCCCTGCAGCAGGAAGAAGCTGTATTGTTGGAACTGCTGTGGTCACTGCATATGGGATGATGCCTGCAAGTTTGCTTGCATGCTAAAGGTGTGGATTATTAAATTCAGACTAATGAAAATGGTGTAAGGAATATTCTGTTCTAGTAGTTCTGACACGGAAAGCTATCTGGCCCAAGAAATAATCAACATTTAGATATGATAAAAACATTTGTTTATAAATAAGAGAACACTGAAACTGAAGAGAATTTCACTGAATTTCACTGAATTTCACTGAATTTTTAGAGTTGGAAGGGACCATAGAGATCACCTAGTCCAACTCCCCTGCTAAAGCAGGACCACCCAGAGCTTGTCAGAGCATGTTACTCAGGACTGCATCCAGGTGGGTCTTGAAAATCTCCAAAGAAGGGGACTCCACACCCTCCCTGGGCAGCCTGTTCCAGAGCTCCATCACCCTCACCATGAAAAAGTTCTTCCTCATATTCAAGTGGAACCTCTTATGTTCCAACTTGTGCCCATTGCCCCTTGTCCTCTCACTGGCAACTACTGAAAAGAGTCTGGTTCCCTCCTCCCTCAGCCCGCCCTTGAGATACTTGTAGGCATTAATAAGGTCTCCCCTCAGCCTTCTCGTCTCCAGACTAAAGAGTCCCAGCTCTTTCAGCCTCTCCTCATAAGGGAGATGCTCCAGTCTTTGAATCATCTTTGTAGCCCTACGCTGGACTCTTTCCAGTAATTCCCTGTCCCTCTTGAACTGGGGAGCCCAGAACTGGACGCGGGATTCCAGTTGTGGCCTCACCAGTGCAGAGTAGAGAGGCAGAATGACCTCCCTTGACCTGCTGGCCACACTCTTCCCCATGCAGCCCAGGATTCCATTGGCCCTCCTGGCCACAAGAGCACACTGTTTGCTCATTGTCATTTTGTCGTTCACCAGGACCCCCGGATCCTTTTCTTCAGAGCTTGTCTCCAGCAGGTCCATGCCTAACCTGTATTGATGCCTAACCTTCTTCCCCAGGTGCAGGATCCTACACTTTTCCTTGTTGAACCTCAAGAGGTTCTTCCTTGCCCAGTTCTCCAGCCTGTCCAGATCTTGCTGGATGGCAGCACGGCCCTCTGGGGTGTCAGCCACCCCTCCCAGTTTGGTATCATCAGCAAACTTGCTGAGGATACACTCTGTCCCCTCATCCAGGTCACTGATGAATATATTGAACAGCACTGCACAGCACAGAACACTGCACAGAACACTGAAGCTGGTCATTGTGGCGGAGACCAGCTTCAGGACAGGTAAGACTGTGCTGGGGAAGGGATCCGTAGCGAAAAGGGCCAGCGAGAAGCTCTTTTTGGGGCTTTTTTTGAAGCCAGGACAAGGCCTCTGCTTGTCCTGGGGGCTGTCAGCTGGGGGGCGGTGCTGCTGAGGGAGCCTGGGCGGAGCCACCACCACCACCCCCGGTTCATCCCGCCCCCAGGGGATAAGAGGCCTAAGGGAGGGCAAGGACCAGTGTGGGACTCAAGGAAAAAAGGAAGGTTTATCACCTTTGGAAGAGGGGACAGGCAACTCAAAAGGAGTACAGAGATCTTGTTAGATCATACAGAGTGGAAGGCTGTTTTTAGAAAAGCTGTGGGCACCCAAACAGAGGCTGAGGGAGGAGGGAACCAGCCTCTTTTCAGTAGTTGCCAGTGAGAGGACAAGGGGCAATGGGCACAAGTTGGAACGTAAGAGGTTCCACTTGAATATGAGGAAGAACTTTTTCACAGTGAGGGTGCCAGAGCCCTGGAACAGGCTGCCCAGGGAGGGTGTGGAGTCCCCTTCTTTGGAGATTTCAAGACCCACCTGGATGCCGTCCTGAGTAACATGCTCTGATAAGCTCTGGGTGGTCTTGCTTTGACAGGGGAGTTGGACTAGATGATCTCTATGGTCCCTTCCAACTTTAAAAATTCAGTGAAATTCAGTGAAACCTATAGGCGTCCAGGCCTCTGGCTGCAAAGAGTGTCGGAGCCTGGCGCTGGCATTGGAGGGCAGCGGGGATCACACCTGTATCAGGTGCGAACAGGTGAATGATCTACTCAACCTGGTGGTCCAGCTAAAGGATGAAGTGGAGAGGCTGAGGAGCATCAGGGAGTGCGAGAGAGAAATTGACTGGTGGGCCTGCTCCCTGAGAGTAGGGGAACAGATTGAGGAAGCATGTAAATCAGAGGACCCTTTCCCCTCTTGTCACCAAGCAACAGTAAAAGATCCCAGAGAGGAGGGGGAATGGAAACAGGTCCCTGCTTGGAGAAGCAGGAGAGTTTCCTCCCAACCTCCCCCAGCTTCACAGTTCTTCCTGCAGAACAGGTATGGAGTCCTGCAGGAGGAACTGGCTGATGGAGAGGAGGATGGCACACAAAGATTAGAGAAGTCAGAAAGTACACATCACTGCAGACCTGACTTCATTACAAGCCCCGAGAGGAAAAGGAGAAAGGTAATAGTTGTGGGTGACCCTCTGATGAGGGGGGCAGAGGGACCAATATGCCGCCCTGACCCACTTCACAGGGAAGTCTGCTGCCTCCCTGGGGCACGGGTCAAGGATGTGACGGACAAACTCCCAGACTCAGTAAGCCCCTGTGATTATTACCCCCTGTTAATATTTCAGGTGGGTAGTGATGAAATGGGTGAGAGGAGGCCAAAATCAATTAAAAGAGATTTTAGAGCCTTGGGGCAGCTGCTCAAGGGATTGGGAACACAAGTTGTCTTCTCTTCTATCCCACCAGTGGCAACCATGAATAAGGAAACTGATAGAAAGAGGCAACAGATCAACTTGTAGCTTGAGACTGGTGTTACAGGCAGGGCTTTGGTTTTTTCCAACATAGGCGGCTACATGAGACACCTGGCCTACTGGTGGCAGGTGGGACACACCTGTCCCAGAGGGGGAAAAGAATATTGGGGCACGAGTTAGCAGGGCTCATTGACAGGTCTTTAAACCAGATATGAGGGGGGAAGGGGAGATAACTGGGCCTGTCAAGGTTTAACCTAAGGAAAGCATGTCAGGGCTTGAAGGATGCTTCATTAGCGAGGACTCTCACTCTGTCATTTCATCTGAGAAAAGTGACAGACGTTTAGAAATTCCTGCTAGAGAACAATGGGAAAACCCTTTCCTAGAAGGGGAAAAGGGTACCAAGCCAGGACACGGACAGAGCTTTAACACAGAAGTTAAGGGGGAAGGGGATAAAACCAGGCCTGCTGTTGATGAGCCTGGGGGTAAAGGGCCAAGGACGGGGGTGAAATCAATAGCCCAACTCACGTGCATCTATACTAATGCACGTAGCATGGGCAACAAACAGGATGAGCTAGAAGCCATTGTGCAGCAGGACAGCTATGACATAGTTGCCATTACGGAAACGTGGTGGGATGATGGTCATGACTGGAATGCTGCAATGAGTGGCTACAAGCTCTTCAGAAGAAATAGGCGAGGCAGGAGAGGGGGTGTTTGGCTTTGTACATTAGGGAGTGTTTTAACTGCACAGAAATAAGACTCCAGCGTTGATGAAGTTGAGTGTGTAAGGGTGAAAGGGAAGGCTAACAAGGGTGATTTTGTGCTGGGAGTCTGCTATAGACCACCCAACCAGGATGAGGAGGCAGACGAGGTATTCTACAAGCAGCTGGCTGAAGTCTCTCAATCGCCAGCCTTTGTTCTGGTTGGGGACTTCAACCTACCGGGCATCTGCTGGAAATATAACACAGCAGAGAGCAGGCAGGCTAGGAGGTTCCTTGAGTGCATGGAAGATAACTTCCTGACACAACTGGTAGGTGAGCCTACCAGGGGAGGTGCCTCGCTAGACCTACTGTTCACAAACAAAGAGGGGCTAGTGGGAGATGTGGAGGTTGGAGGCCGTCTTGGGCTTAGCGATCATGAAATGGTTAAGTTTTCTATTGTTAGTGAGGTAAGGAAAGGGGCTAGCAAAACCTGTACCTTGGACTTCCAGAGGGCAGACTTTAGCCTGTTCAGAACTCTGGTTGGGAGAGTCCCTTGGGAGATAGTCCTGCAGGGCAAAGGGGTCCAGGAAGGCTGGACTCTCTTCAAGAGGGAAATCCTAAAGGCCCAGGAGCAGGCTGTCCCCATGAGGTGCAAAATTAAAGGGTGTAGAAAATGGCCAGCCTGAATCAACAAAGAGCTCTTGATGGGACTTAAGGAAAAAAGGAAGGTTTACCACCTTTGGAAGACGGAACAGGAAACTCAAGGAGGAGTACAGAGATCTTGTTAGGACATACAGAGAAAAAATCAGGAAGGCAAAAGCCCAGCTGGAACTCAACCTGGACATTAATATAAGGGCCAGTGTAAGGGACAACAAAAAAAGCTTCTATAGATACATCAACAAAAAGAGAACCAGAGAGACTGTCCATCCCTTACTGGATGCGGAGGGAAACATTGCGACCAAGGACGAGGAGAAGGCTGAGATACTTAATGCGTTCTTTGCCTCTGTCTTCAATAGTCAGACCAATTACCCCCAGGGTATTCAGCCTCTTGGGCTGGAAGATAAGGATGGAGAGCAGAACGACTCCCCTGTAATCCAGGAGGAAGTAGTTAATGATTTGCTTATGCACCTGGACACACATAAGTCTATGGGGCCAGATGACTGGAGGGTGGCCAATGTGACGCCAATCTACAAGAAGGGCTGGAAGGAGGATCCTGGAATTGGAGGGCAGCGGGGATCACACCTGTATCAGGTGCGAACAGGTGAATGATCTACTCAACCTGGTGGTCCAGCTAAAGGATGAAGTGGAGAGGCTGAGGAGCATCAGGGAGTGCGAGAGAGAAATTGACTGGTGGGCCTGCTCCCTGAGAGTAGGGGAACAGATTGAGGAAGCATGTAAATCAGAGGACCCTTTCCCCTCTTGTCACCAAGCAACAGTAAAAGATCCCAGAGAGGAGGGGGAATGGAAACAGGTCCCTGCTTGGAGAAGCAGGAGAGTTTCCTCCCAACCTCCCCCAGCTTCACAGTTCTTCCTGCAGAACAGGTATGGAGTCCTGCAGGAGGAACTCAAAATCTGGTTGGCAGCCGGTGACCAGTAGTGTCCCTCAGGGCTCAGTTCTGCTCCCTGAGAGTAGGGGAACAGATTGAGGAAGCATGTAAATCAGAGGACCCTTTCCCCTCTTGTCACCAAGCAACAGTAAAAGATCCCAGAGAGGAGGGGGAATGGAAACAGGTCCCTGCTTGGAGAAGCAGGAGAGTTTCCTCCCAACCTCCCCCAGCTTCACAGTTCTTCCTGCAGAACAGGTATGGAGTCCTGCAGGAGGAACTGGCTGATGGAGAGGAGGATGGCACACAAAGATTAGAGAAGTCAGAAAGTACACATCACTGCAGACCTGACTTCATTACAAGCCCCGAGAGGAAAAGGAGAAAGGTAATAGTTGTGGGTGACCCTCTGATGAGGGGGGCAGAGGGACCAATATGCCGCCCTGACCCACTTCACAGGGAAGTCTGCTGCCTCCCTGGGGCACGGGTCAAGGATGTGACGGACAAACTCCCAGACTCAGTAAGCCCCTGTGATTATTACCCCCTGTTAATATTTCAGGTGGGTAGTGATGAAATGGGTGAGAGGAGGCCAAAATCAATTAAAAGAGATTTTAGAGCCTTGGGGCAGCTGCTCAAGGGATTGGGAACACAAGTTGTCTTCTCTTCTATCCCGCCAGTGGCAACCATGAATAAGGAAACTGATAGAAAGAGGCAACAGATCAACTTGTAGCTTGAGACTGGTGTTACAGGCAGGGCTTTGGTTTTTTCCAACATAGGCGGCTACATGAGACACCTGGCCTACTGGTGGCAGGTGGGACACACCTGTCCCAGAGGGGGAAAAGAATATTGGGGCACGAGTTAGCAGGGCTCATTGACAGGTCTTTAAACCAGATATGAGGGGGGAAGGGGAGATAACTGGGCCTGTCAAGGTTTAACCTAAGGAAAGCATGTCAGGGCTTGAAGGATGCTTCATTAGCGAGGACTCTCACTCTGTCATTTCATCTGAGAAAAGTGACAGACGTTTAGAAATTCCTGCTAGAGAACAATGGGAAAACCCTTTCCTAGAAGGGGAAAAGGGTACCAAGCCAGGACACGGACAGAGCTTTAACACAGAAGTTAAGGGGGAAGGGGATAAGGTTTTTTTGGGGGGGTGTGTTTGTTTGTTTTTTGTTTGGTTGGGGTTTTTTTTTTGTTTTTTCTGTGTGGTTGGACTTGATGATCTCAGAGGTCCCTTCCAACCACTGAGATTCTGTGAATTCTGTGAAATAGATATATGATAATCCCATTCTTAATGTGTGTAGTTTGTTAAGGATTTCCAGATGGAAGCTATAGCTAACCTCTTCAATGCCATAAAAATTTCATAAATACCTAAGAATTAGCCAAGGATAAAGCACTACAGCTTGAACAGCACTTTTACAAGGATTGCAATTTTAACCTTCAGCCCTGTGTCTCCATAGTAATATCAAGAAATGTACACTGAAATGCAAGTTTATTTTTACTCTAGACCTTAGCTTTTGTCACGAGCCTTCTAAAAAAATGAGTTAGGCTTATTTCACCACCTTGCCTCTCTGTAGGTGGATGGATATATCTAAGAGGCTCACATTTTCAAAATAGCCTATAACTTTGAATACCCAGTTCTCTTTTGTATTATGGGAATTGTGCATCCAGATAGCCTCATATCCACATTGACTTATATCCAGTTGTCAAGAAAGAAAAATTTCAACAGTTTCCATTGATGCATGTGGGCAACTCCACATTTCTGAAAGTAACATCCACCACTGAAGTACCTAGATGTGTTTTAGAAACTTACATCAAGATGTTCAGATGTGAGATTTTGAAAAATGAATAAGGGTTATGAATCTTGCCTTTTGTAAGAATTCAAAGCTTTTTAAAAAGTGGTCCTGAGCTAATACCTTTGATGTATCTGTAATCTACCAACCTTGTCTACAAAGAAAGAGGAAAGAAACTTTATTTCATTTTTAAAAGTAGGAGGGAAGATATTCCTTAATTTCTTTTGATTTAAAAAATACAGTGGTACAGAACGGCAGTGTCCTGTTCCAGTGTCCTGGAACTATGTGCAGCTAGCCTGGAATCTGTACTTGTAACAAACATGGCTCATTCAGACAGATTTTGTTAGATTCTTTTCATTGATGTGAAGTTTACCCCGACATGCTCTCCCTTTTCAGGAGTTATTGAGAAGATGAGGGGTTTTTTCTGGCAGGTATGGTATATATGTGCTAAACTTGTAAATCATATCAAGGATTCCTTTCAGTTCTGGAAAGAATACAGGAAGCTATCTTTCCATGATAGCTTTTCTCTTGGAGGCATGTTTTCTCCTAAAGTAGTCATACCATATCCCTAAAAGCTTAGTTGTTTCTGGTTTGGCAGGTGCAGATCTGTATATCTGAAGACTTTATTATTTCTGATACAAATGATAGCTTTCATTACATTTCTTTATTTTGTAATTGTCCACTGTGTTCATGTTTTCCCCAGGTGTTTGTTGTCATATGACATGAGTTACTCCTGACTGAAATTGTTCAAAGTGTCTACAGCAGATCTATGACAGAGGGATTACCTGAGCCCTGCTCACAAAATTATTATTGTAATTGTGACCTTGCCTTGGAGATTCAGAATTACAGTGCTACATACAGGAATTACAGCAGTGGGTATTACAGATGCTGCAAAAAATGATATCATTTTAATTTGAAAGGTCTCTGTTATGTTAATATTCCTTAAACGGAAATGAAGGAGCTGATTTAAGGTTCCTGTGACAGAGTGCTGCTGGCTGAGAAGATCACCACCCCTATATGATTTTCTGTTACCCCTTCTGCATGAGGCTATGATACCCATAGCACTGGATGGACAGTGCAAGACCTAATGGTATTCACAGCCTAGCATTGTCACACAACCACCATCAACACATTTTACCACGGGCTTCTTGGCTACAAACTAAGGCAGCTGAGAAGCAGACCTAATGGGCTTCTGCTTCTTCTACTACATGGGATATGTACTGGCAGATATGTAGATGGACAGTTAAGAGCAGTACACCATCAGGTACTTTAGATAAACCTGGAAAGTACTGTGAGTCAAAGGTCTAATAGTGCCTCGATAGCTTAATAAAAGTTATCTTGCCACTCCTTGGCTGTAGCAGACTTCAGCTCTCTTGCAGACTGTGAGGTAACAAAGTTAATTCCTTTACATCACACAAAATCATTCAGACAACTTTCCTAGCCTGAGTTGCTGAATTTAGTTTCATTCTGTATCTTTAGTTAGAATAACTCTTTTTCTCATAACCCTGTCTAGACAAATTCCATGCAGCCAGGAGCAGAACTGATACTGCTTGAGACCCAGACAGAAGGTTCTTCTTCAAGACTAGTCTCTTTTCTTGTAGAAAATGCTTTCTATTTTACAGCAAAACACATTTGAATTTGTATTTTGATATCAGTTGAAATGCTAATATCCCTTTGGTTTCATTTACAAAAACTGTCAGGGCTTCTCTCCAGTAGGTAGCTTTTGAGCAATTGCCTGTGATGTATTATCTTGTATCTGGAGACCTTCTTACCTAAGACAGGAACAGAATGAAGAGTTCAGTGACTTTTATATTTACATATTTCACTTGTAAAATCATGTGGAGACAAGATTTAGGAGAAAAGTGTAAGACCTTCGAGAGTTTGTATTAAATTAAAGCAAAATTCTGAATATCTACAATTTAAGTCTTTGTAACCCAGCAGACAAATACAGAAGGGACTACAGGGCAAGTCAACTGCAAAAATTTGATAGTGTGTATACCCGTGGAGAAAAGTCCTAGGATATGACCTCAAATATGTGATTAAAAATATCAAGATTAAATTGGGAAGGGTTGGGTATTACAAGCAACACCTTGACAGGATGAGCTGTCAAGGTGTTGCTTGCAATGAAATAGTCTCTTAAGAGAAATGACTGCAGATGGACATTTTAAAACTAAACAGGACAGAAATACAATTGTTCCCAATTGGTATTTGTATTCTGAGAGGTGAACTGGGTGAGGTGATAAAGTCAGACAGGACAGAAATACAAATACCAGTTGGGAACAATTGTATTCTGAGTGAGAGGTGAACTGGGTGAGGTGATAAAGTCAAAACCATCAGAAACAGAAAAAAACTATAAATAAAGCACTTCTGGATCTGTGGGGACAAAATGTTAGAGGAACATAAACTACTAGTATTCATTTTTCACAGATGGACCAAATTGGGGACAAAGGTGTTACAGGAACATAAACCACTAGTATTCATTTTTCACAGATGGACCAAAGAAACCATCAGAAGATGACACATTTAAATCTTCTAATAAACAAGTGAGAAAAAGGTGTGGACTTTTCTTTTTTTATATTGAAGTGAACTAAACTAGGCTAATTGATGCTATTCAGAGACAGTACAAGGGACTGATGTCTGGCAGTATCAAGCTATAGAAGATAGAGTCGACTTTATGAAAGTACCTAGGAGACATTCAGGCATATCTGGTTCCCACTGTGAATCTACTAAATCTGAAAATTTTTTTAAAAGTGTAAGCGGAGGGGATGTATTTTAAGTAGGATTGACTCTCTTAATATATGAAGTTGTTGACCCATAATTTGCAGGTGACTTAATGCACATGTGAAGCTGTAGCATCTTGCTCAGTCCTTCTCAGCTTTCAGCAGTTTGCTTCATGTTAAGGATGAAAGATATACAGGTACCTATGGGCAAGACCATCATGTGTGTCTCATGTTCATGAAACATTCTGTCTTCTGTCTTAGATGCTACAGGTCTCAAATCTGAGTCTAGATGTTGTGAGCATTCTGGATTTATTGAAATTTTGTTGTTGGAGATGCAATATGCAAGGAAAAATGAAGTCAAACGGACTAGGGGTGTTGGTAACACCTACATCTCCCAAAAATTGGAAACTAAATTAAGGGATCACATATTCCATAGAGTCTTTCAGACAATGTCAGAGACTTTAAGGTATTGTGAACATTCTCAGACCTACCTCATCAATACAGGCAGATGCCTTACCTGACAATTAAGAATCAATTGTGAATCCCGTCCTTCTTGTCGGCAACACTGTGTTCAAAATCCTTTGATTATGACCTCTTCTTTGCAGGGGAGCTATTTATTTATTACAACTTACCTCTCACAAAGCTGTGGCAGTTCGACAGAATAAGACATTAAAGGAGAAAACCTAGCTCTTAACTGCCTCGTGTCAATGTTTGGAGTCACCTACTTTAGCCAACACCAATAATTTGGCATTACTTTGCACTGATGTAGGTATCTGCAGAGGAACATCAAAGAAAAAGCCATTAAGGAAATTTTCCAAGGCAGAGCCAAGAAGTTAAAAAGTCAGGAACAGAAGGCAGCCTAAATTTCAGTTATGATACCCAAGTTGTCTTTGGTCTTACTATCTCCTGGCTATTTACAGTAATATCCCTATGCTGACATCAAGAGAAATGTTTTCTTTTAATGATGCCTCTTAATATTCTGTGTCTTCCTAGGTTTGCCCCATCCCATCCCAGCCTCCTCAGCCTACTGTTGTTCCAAAGCCAGTTCAATCTGTTATACATGTCCCATTGCAACCAAGCTGCCCAGGCCGAGGCAAGATGGCAAAGCTCATCAATCCAGAAGAGATGACATCCAGGGATTATTACTTTGATTCCTATGCTCACTTTGGAATTCATGAGGTAACATTTATTTTTATTTCTTCAATTATTTCATCATCATCATGTTTTGTTTGATTTATTAGCTAGTTATTCCCCTCCCACTTGCACATGATTATATTCCTCTGCTTTTCCTCAGAAGATTGTGTAATCTGGTTAAGTGCCAAAGATATCACTCACTTCTCTAGAGACCTGTACTCAAAACCTCTGTCCCAGTTAGATCCTTATGTATATGAGTTCCCCACAGAGCTGATATTAGCTATCTGTACAGTGGTGATCTTCAAATGCGTGCATCCATTTAGTGCGTTTATGAGGGCTGCAAACTAACCCAACCACATGTGGAGACCACCCTATTGCCAAGTTAGGTGTTTTCTTCTTGCGTATTTGAGTACAGATGCCAGCAGAACAGGTACCCAACTGACATGGAAAAACCCAGTAATTTCTTGACTCCTGGCATGTTCCTTGAATGCACAGGCTGCTTTAATGGGAACATATAGCCCAATAGCCTCCAGCAAATACACTCCTAGAATGAATCAAAATACACAGTGGACCATATTTGCTATCAAAAAGTTGACTTTAGACCAATTCTAAAAAAGACACTAATATCTTACATTTATGTAACCCAAGAGGATGGGATTTGAAAGACTAGGATGCAAAAAGGCCAACAATGTGAAATCAGCGGTGCTTTTCACAAACCGCATAACAAACGATATCTATTTCCATTACTCTAGTAGTTGTTTGTGGGACATATGCATAAACAGAAGATTTCCATCTGCCAATTACATCTTCCCAGTGTAGCATTCAGAAATTTAGACCAAGAATGGAAGAAGATAGATGAACAATTGAGCGGGAAGGAGACCTAAGAGAAATATGGAAGACACATTAGAGACCTCAAATCAGATTGAGCTTCTGACAGAAGAATGCAGCTTTGTAGGTCTCAGGGAGTGCAGGGAGACTGGGAAGTGGGAGGTTGCTAGAGGAGGTTGGCAGACTTTGCAGCATCAGCGACCTGAGGAAGAGGCTGACTGGATCTTCTCCAAGATTCAGAAGGTACAAGAGCCTAAATCCCCAATTGTACTGAAAGGAGGGGCAGTCATAATCTCTACTTACCAGGTTTGGGAGTGGAGACTTCTCTGTTGGTGAAGGCTGGAGATTTGTGACTCTGGCACCAGGAGGAAGGCTCCTGATCCACCTGCAGATCTCTGGCTACAGAACAGATTCAGTGCCTTCATTGTGGATGAGGGGCAAGAAGTTCTGTCCAGTGAAGCATCAGAACCAATTGGCCCTGAGCCATGCAGAAGTGACAAGTGACAGTAGTGGAAGTCTTGCTCCTGCAAGGGACAGGACATGAATCTGGCAAGGGATGGGAATGGTAACAAAGCAGGGCTCCTCTAGGTGTATTAATAGTAAAATAAAAACTGGAGAAAAGGTGGGACTGTTGCTGAATGAGGCGGGTTATACGTGGAAAATTATTTCTTCAGTGCTGATTTTGTTGGCAAGACTTACCTTCAGGAATCCCAGGTCACTAAGATGAGTGGCAAAGTCCAGAGTGAGAAAGACTTTCCCTCAACAGAGAAGGATCACTTAAACAAACCAGACACACATAAGTCTATGAGACCCGATGGGCTGTCTCCACCAGGGCTGAAGGAGGTGGTTGATGTCAAGGACACAAACTTAATTGGAAAAAATATTCTTTATTGGGAGGTTAGTAAAATGCTTCCTATAGAGCCTCCATCCTTGGACATATTTAAAACCTGATTGGACAAGGCTTTGAAAAAACTGTTCATGTCATTTATGCCTCTTGTTCTATAATTAGTTACCACTGAGAAGAGTCTATTTCTGCCTTATTTTCTCCCCCACTGAACAGATATTTAAACACATTGATAGGATCCTGTCTCTCCGGCTAGCAATCCTAGCTCTCTCAATCTCTCCTCATACATCAGATGCTCCAATCCCTTAGTCATGTTCTTGGGCCTCTTCTCTGGATCTGCTCTAACATTTCTTGTCTGGGGAACCTAGAACTGGACTCAGGCCCCCAAACTTGGTCTCACCAGCGTTGAACCACCTCTCTTGACCTGATGATGATGCTTTTTTTAGTGCAGCCCAAAGTGCTGCAAGGGCACATTGTGCTGGCTCATGTTCAAACTGCTGTCCACCAGGGTCCCATGGTCATTCTCAGCAAACACTGCTTTCCAGACAGCCAGTCTTCAGCCTGTACTAGTGCCTGAGGTTATTCCTCCCCATATGCAAGATTTTGCATTTCCCTTTGTTGACTTTCTGGACATTCCTGTCAGTTCTTTCTTCAGCTTGTTGAGGTCCCTCTGATTTGAAGCACAACCATTTGGTGAATCAGCCACTCCCAGTTTTCTGGGACAGCACACTTGCTGAGATTGCACTCTGTTGCATCATCCACATTATTATTACTGAAATCATCAAACAGAATGGGGGCCAGTATTGACTCCTGGAGGACACCACTAGTTACTGGCCTTCAGGTGGACTTTGTGCCGCTGATCACAACATTGTGAGAGCAGAAGTTCAGTCAGTTTTCAGTCCATTTATGTACTCGATATTCCGTAGTTTTCCAACGAGGATGCTATAAGAAACACTGTTGAAAGTCTTGCTAAAATCAAGATAAACAAGCATTCACCCCTCTTTCCTTGTCCACAGAGCCTGTTATTTCACCTTAGAAAGCTATCAGTGGTTAGTCATCTCCAAATCCATGCTGAACGCTCCAGATCACCTTCTTGTCCTTATTATGTTTGGAAACAGTTTCCATGAGGGTGTGCTCCATCACCTTTCCAGTCTTGTTGAACTCTTCCTCTGCCTCTTTCTTTGCCTGAAACCAAACCATGCTTTCTGATGATAAAAATACTCTTTTATTCAACTACAGTTATTAAGTATATATAGTCTTTTGCCAAAAGAGGTAAGTGAGCACCTGATATATGTAACAATTCAGTGCATTGGTGCTTCAGACTGCTGGCAGGGAACTGATGCTTTTTATCCTTAAATTCAAAAACTCATTTGCCTACCTGCTTGAAATATGAAATGGTGCCAGTAGTAGAAGCAAAAGTTCAGCCTGCTAGACCTAGCAGAAGCATTTTGAGACAATTAAAGTGTGTATCGAATTGCCTACACTGCTCTTAAAAATGGGACTTGGATCTTGACCTCAGTGCTCTTTATTGATATAGTTTGACTGATAAATGCACACTTGAGAGCAAGGTGTTAAAGGAATGAAACACATGTACTGCTGTTATCAATGAAGCAAAAATTGCCACCCAACAATGACAACTTAAAATGGAGAGATAGTGGCCTATGTTATACATTAATATCTTCTGGAAATTGGTCATATAGATGGGTGAACAGAAAAGCAGTAAGGGAGTACCATCCAGCACAGTATTTCTAAACTCAGCTATGGGCTTTCTGCATCACTTTGGACAAGGCTATCAAGACTGCTGTCTTATAATGGTTTATGGAATGATTGCTTTTGCCTTCAGAGTAACCTCAGAAAGTCGCTCTGCTGAGGTTCTAAGTTGTGAAAGAGAAGGAAAACTTGGATTTCTGTATGGCTTCGCTCTATGCCCAAAGCACTACTGCAGCCAGATTTCATTCTGGTTGCCAATTGTAACAGTGAAGTAATATTTATGGAAATAAATTGTACAAAGGACATCATGCTTTTTCTTAAGAATTCATTTCTAAATAGCTAGAGTTTTACAGTTGTTTTGATGCATGCACCCTAAAGTACTTGAAAAACTCTTCAGATTATGTGTTAGTAATGCTTAAATTGCAATAAGGGAGTGCATTCAATGGCAGAGTTGAATGCATATAAGCACTTCAAATAATAACATAATGTGTTTTTTTTTTCATCACAGGAAATGTTAAAGGATGAAGTGCGCACATTAACCTATAGAAACTCAATGTATCACAATAAACATGTTTTTAAAGATAAGATTGTCCTTGATGTTGGAAGTGGCACGGGAATCCTCTCCATGTTTGCTGCAAAGGCCGGTGCCAAGAAGGTATATGGGGTAAGAAGACTTTCTCTCTTATTTTGAGTTTGTGCATTTTTTTTCTTAATGATTTACCTTTTCTTACTTGTCTTTCTTGGAAATTCTTCTCTCCAAGCTCTTGTATGGCTTGATTTACAGTGACTTCAGTGGAGTTCTGTTGCTTTGTATGACCTGCATTACTGTGCCTTTTCCAAATCGAGATATAATGTCTTTTCTTATGTGGAATGTTTTGTGGTCTGGTACATACCCACATTTCTTCTTGGCTGCAAAAAATGTTAAAGGGACTAACTCCTACTCAGAGGAGTCAAAGGAACTATCTTCCTTTTTTAAATTCTTAAGTTCTGCAACTTTGTAGTCTTGGAAACAAATTTCTTTAATACACTTTTCCCGGTATGTTACAACTCAGAATTATGCAAGCAAGCATGTGCGTGTTTTCTGTGCCAACAATAACACTTTTCAGAGGCAGAAGGGAATGATTACCTTAAATACATTGAACTCTGGGAGCACGAATGTGCAGTTCTCTGCAGAGAAGTCATTAGAGCGAGCGTAGATTTGCTTACTAAGTGTATTCAGTTATTGGTACTGACTCTAAAATGATGAATACAATTATTTTTTTGCTTTGGACCTCTGTTTGCTCTGCAGATACAAAACAACATAGAAAAGAGGAACCAGATTCTATTTCTCTGTGTACCTCTTTGACAAAATTGTTTAAGAAAACTTAGTTGGCTACATCTGTGCATTTGAAGACACTGATGTCACTGAGTGTCTAAACTGTGCATCTTTATTACTGATAAATGTAATGATACATGAAATGCAAGAACTCCTTCTCAATTCTCAGGCTTATATTTCAAAAATCCAATGTTAATTCTGAGTGCCTCATCTGAGTATCAGATGTATGGAAGTATAGATAGCTGAAATCAGAAGGTGCTAGCAAAAGTTTTGGCGTGTAAGCATGAGACAATATACAGAATTGGTGGCTAGAATATATTTCTTGTAAACCAAGTACAAAATTTATTGTCTCAAAGCCTCGGGGAGAACAAACCTGTAGCCTTCTCTGATGCAGGAATGCAGGTCTCACACAAGAATGTTGCAGTGCCATATAAGCATACACAAAATCATGACGCTGTGCTCCCACCTTCCTGTCGCCCAGATCCCTGGCCATATGGTCTTCCCCCCTCCCTTGTGCTGGCACTGGTGCTTATCTGATTCTACAGTGAGCCAGCTCACTGACAGAAAATTCACCCAGTTAAAGAAAAGTAAATATTTTCCACGGGTTTGTTGGTTGTTAGTTGGTTTTTTTGGTTTTTTTTTTGCTTTGGACTTCTTTACAGTTCAGGCTGTACCTCAGGCATTTATAAAGATCAGTGTCACACCAGTATCAGCTCACTTGTGCTGAAGCTGAAGGGTGTGCTATCCAGGAAACTTAGGTCTCAAAGGAACTCACTTAAATGTAAAACTCCTCTGCTACAGCCTAATAGTTTCAACCTTCTTGTCAGACCATGAACCCTGTCACACAGCGAGCTGCAGAGTTGTATTTATGTTGCAAAAGCAGATATTTCAGAGATCTGGCAGTGGCAATCTTACAGTCAAATTCAGACTTTATGGTCCCGTTGGCAAAGAATGCCAATGGAAACTGTGAGTATTCCTTTTAAAAAGCAAACATTTGCCATGAGTTATTACGTAGAGTTGAGATGTTCCAGTTTCTTCTCTACAGTTAGATGTGACTTTTCAAATAGCATAGTGGGAAATGTTGACAAATGCGTAGTGTTGGTTATCTGACTACAGTGCTGCTGAAATCACTCTCTTCTTTCTCACTCTTTCCCTTCTTCAGGTTCAAATTCATCCACTAACCTATCTGGTTCTTCTTATCCTCTCTTACTCACTGTTGGAACTTATTATTTGCACTATCTCAGCCAACTGCTAGAATCATCATTGGGTCTTTGAGAGTTGTAAATCATAGAATCACTGATGCATAGAAAGATTTAGTTTAGAAGACCTCTGGAAGTATCTAATCCAACCTCCTGCTCAAAGCAGACTTAAGTTTAAACCTCTATCAGGTTGCTCAGGGACTTGTCCAGTCCAATTTGGAAAATCTCCAAGGGTGGAGACTAAATCAGCAGCTCAGCAGCTATTCCAGTGCTACAATCAGCAGGAATTTCAATTTCCACAGCTCATGCTTACTGCCTTTTGTCCTGTCACTGTGCACATTAGAGAAGAGTTTGATTTTGTTTTCAATGCAAGCACTTTTGAAGATGGCTATTGGACTTGGGCGGGGGGGTGCTTCTACAAGCTGAACAGAAGCAGCCCCCTCAGCTTTTCTCTCTCTCAGCAGCTATTCCAGTGCTACAATCAGCAGGAATTTCAATTTCCACAGCTCATGCTTACTGCCTTTTGTCCTGTCACTGTGCACATTAGAGAAGAGTTTGATTTTGTTTTCAATGCAAGCACTTTTGAAGATGGCTATTGGACTTGGGCGGGGGGGTGCTTCTACAAGCTGAACAGAAGCAGCCCCCTCAGCTTTTCTTCTTTCTTCATGTCCTCTGACCCCTAACCATCATGGGACGATAGCAGTAGATCATGCAATGATGTTCATCCAACTGTGGAGCTGTTGTAAGGCACGTAGAGATAGGACTGGCATGTGACTGTTGGTGCTTGGGAGGGGTGAGTAATGGATGGACAACTAAATTCAATTATCCCTTGAAACCTTGGTTCATCTGCTGCATTTAGTCATACAAAATTCAGGACAATCCTTGCAGTAGAACTATCTGAATTCTATCATATTTTCAGACAAACAAGATAATGCAGGTTATAAGGAGTTAAACAGACACATAAAATGAAGGTGTTATGTGATTTGCATAAAAAGGTGGTGATGAGGACATAGTCCAGGGGAAAAGGAAATCTGGGAATGTGGCGGCTGTTTCAGAAAAAGAACCTAGTAAAAGAGGAGATGTTTGCAGCATTAGAATGAAGACTGAGAAGTAAACTGAAAGTAGAGACTCACCCTTGGCAAGGTTGCAGATTACAGAAAGCTGAGTGGTGCCATTGATATATCTGAGGGAAAGGATGCCATCCAGAGGGACCTTGACAGGCTTGGGAATTGGACCAGTTTGAACCTCTTGAAGTTCAACAAGGCCAAGTGCAAGGTCCTGCACTTGAATCAGGGCAACCCCCAATGTCAGTACAGGCTGGGTGACGACTTGATTGAGAGCAGCCCTGCAGAGGAGGACTTGGGAATACTGGCAGATGGAAAATTGGATATGAGTGTGCTTACAGGTCAGAAAGCCAATTGTATCCTGAACTACATAAAAAGATGTGTGACCAGCAGGCTGAGAAAGGTGATTCTCTCTACTCTGCTCTGGTGAGATCCTACCTGGAGTACTGCATCCATCTCTGGGGTCCCCAGTACAGGAAAGACATGTTCGAGCAGGTCTGGAGGAGGGCCACAAAAATGACCAGAGGGATGGAACACCTCTCCTAAGAAGAAATGCTGAGAGAGTTAAGGTTGTTGAATTTAGAGAACAGAAGACTCTGGGGAAGCCTTGTTGCAGCCTTTCAAAATATAAAGGGGGCTTATAAGAAAGGTGGAGAAAAAGTTTTTACTAGGACCTGTTGTGATAGAACAAAGGACAGTGGTTTTAAACTGAAAGAGGGTAGATTTGGATTGGATATAAGGAAGAAATTTCTTACAACGACAGTGGTGAGACAGTGGAACAGGTTGCCCAGAGAAGTTGCGTATGCTCCATCATTGGAAGAGTTCAAGCTCAGGTTGGACGGAGCTTTGAGCAACCTGATCTAGTGGAAAGATGGCACTGCCCGTGGCATGGGGGTTGGACTAGATGATCTTTGAAATTCCCTTCCAACCTAAACCATTCTATGATTCGATGCCTGTAAACTGAGGTATGGACCTATTTCATTGGAACACACAGTTCTTGTAAAATCCAAATGCTTTGTAAAATTGGACAGATTTGAGCAGATCACTGACTTGAAAGTGAACTGAGGAAAAAACCTGACAATGCTGTTTTTCCTATTCCTTCACCTACAGAATTCAGCATTTTCTTTTTCTGAAATGAGTTGCTTTTTAAAATAAAATTTTACCACAGTATAGAGTCCAAGTCAAAATAGAGGCGAACAGCATTAGGCACCCTAAGGCAAGTTCATTTTCTGAAATATATCTTCCTTCCTAGAACATTTGAGTGTTGTTTTTTTTTTATTTTGCTTCTTTGAGAATGAAGCTGATTTTTGGAAACTTGTAGTCATTCACGAAATAGAACTTTTTATTTCTTTGCATCTTTTTCTTTAGAAAGGTTGGAAAGTCACCTCCAAACACCTACATACGCATGCTTTATTTAAAAATCATCCAAAACAAGCAGAAAGAATGGACAATGGAATTGAAAATGCCAGACAGATGTGAATACAGACAGGAAAACTGAGTATGTTATAATGGCTGTAAGTATAGATAAGGCATATAGTCTATACAGTTTATAGTAAAGGTAGAAGAAGCTGGATGGAGAAAAAGGACAGAGTTCTCACCAAGGGATTTCTTTCTTGGACTCTCTGGAGTGGCACTCTGGTGTTGCTTCCTACGTGCCAGTTTTGGTTTATGTTCAGGCCATTGAGTCAGACATCTTAAGGAGTGTAGAATTAATGCTCATGTTCCCGTGGGGACAGGGATTGACACTATAGCTACTATTATGTCTAGCTCTTTCATGGACTACATAAAAAGAATAAGGGATTTGTGTGTCCTTCCATTCACTGTCCTGCCATCACAGAGGTCAAGCACAGTTTGGCTTTTAGAGGTTAAATGGAATTCACTGGACACATCACTCCTCACCAACACCTCACAAGAGAAAATATAATTCTATTTGACATCCCTATAGGGTTTTAGAGAGACAAGGATTACACAAAGTATTATCAGCAGCTTAATGTCAAATGTGGAAGAGGTAAATTACGAACAGATTAGGTGACCACCAGCAATTTTGGCCTTCATGATTTTAAAAGGGCCTAAAAGTCAGAGATGTTAATGGAACGCCGTATTTCTCTAAAAGATATCAAAGATCATTGCAAACATGGGCTTTATGCTAGAACTCAGATTTTAAGAAATTTAAGGGTAAATCTAAAACTAGAAGTTACTTTGTAATTCCTTTCCTAGCAAAAGCATAAGAAAAGACATGCAGATCTGGATGGCTTTGTAAATACAATAATTTCAGTCCTTTTTTATATGCAAAATGTCTGTATACTTTTTTGATAGCATGCATTGCCAAAGGTGATAGATTTTTCATGAAGAAAAGCAATTGCTTCTTGACACAGACTAGTATTGGCATAGTTTGCATTTTAACATTATTCACAAAGTTTGAATGTATTTTGTTTTAGAATATGTGAGGAAATGTAGCACCCTGCTAATTCATTCCCTTCAGCAGATTTTTTTTGGGGGGAGGACACAATATTCTAAAGCAGGAGGACTAAATTAAATAATATGATTAATAAATTACGTAATTTTGTAGCTAGGGCCTCTTTTTCCCATATCTCAATGGTTTTAAAAACAATCTTTTCTGTGTGAGCCAGTTTAACTCAAAAACAAACTGCAGTTTAAATATTAAGATATCATTGATCATAATCCTGCCCCACACAGGTTTGATTTACTCTTTATCAATGGTTACATGCTCTGTAGTGTCTGCTGTATTCAGTAGATTTTAGTTTTATTTGTATAGCTGAGATCTCTAACATAATTACTCTTCCTCTTGCTTTTCTTTTTTTCTTTTTTTTTTTTTTCCTAGATCGAATGCTCAAGTATATCTGACTACTCAGAAAAAATTATCAAGGCCAATCACTTGGACAATAGTAAGGCATATATAAAACTTTCTTCAGGAGAAAGAGAAGATAACTGTTTTCGCTTTTTCTGATTAATTTATGTTGCATGGTTTGTATGTAAATGGTAGCTTTGCATAATGTACTTATGTAAATACAAATCTAAACATCTAATTCTAGGCACTACAACAGTTCTTCATAGGAGAAGTTACCTCTACATTTAATTCTAGGCTCACAGACAACAGAAGGGCTCATCAGCAAGCAGTTTGATTTAGCAAAGCAGACAGGAGGCCCCATACTAGAGCCGAACTTTTCTAATTAATTCTGAATTCTACTTTATCTCTTAAATAGAATCATCACACACACACATGCACTTACATTCAAATTGAAATAAGGTACAAAGCAAAAAGTATTCCATACCAATACAGATTTTTCACTGAATTTCTTCTGACTTCCAACTTTAGAAATACTAATTTTAAGAAATCAGATTGAAACACGTGGCACAAATTAAAATGTCCAATTCTCAGAATAAAAGCATGATAGAAAACTTCATTTAAAAAAAAAAAAATACTAAAAATACCCCTAACCTACTGCAAACTCTTAACAAAAATCTCCCACCAGCTCTATTTAATGTCTTCAGTCCTCCTCCAAAGCACTGCACACAAGATATCTTTGTAACAACCTGAAAAAACGGGCTTTTTTTAACCGAGGCTGTGCCACAGCTATTGTTTAGAAGTGCCCTTTGCGAAGGGCTTGCCTTTGCTGCAGAGTGGCAGAGGTCAGAGCTGGCTGGACTTCATCATTTGCCCTTCCCCTTCTCAGCCCTGTCTGCCCTGCTGTGGGATAGATTCCTCTTCTGGTATAGATCTGCTCTAATTTTTTATTGCTGTCACTGGCAGCTTCTGACTAACGCGGAGCTGTTTGGGAGGAGAATGTATTGAACAGCATGTATATTCAAGTTGTGTGGTGTGAAAGAAATAGCAGGGATGTGGGATATGAGGCCAGCCAGTTACGCAACTTTTGGTTCAGAAAAAGAAGGAAGCGAAGGACCAGAAAATACTCTCCTCCGCAGTAGCAATGAGGCACTAAAATAACGAGGTGTTGGATCTCACCCTTGGTGCAGAGCCCATATGTTCCCAGAATGGCCTTTCATCAAAGAGATACACAGACAGAAGACCATAAATCAATTCACATTTAGATTTCCAGCAATGGGAACTGTGTGTGAAGGGACCGTTGTCAGAATAAATAAGAAGGATCCAGTGTGCACCAGGGGTTGCAGAAGGTTTTTATCTCTGCTTCTTCCTCCTGTTTCTGCAGGGAGCTAGTCCTTGGGAAAAAAATGTGGAGGAAGAAGCAGAGACCCTTCCCCTTTTTGGCAGGAGACTTGCCTGGACTGCAGCCTGTCAGACTGCAGTTTGCTCTCCAATATAAACAAAACACACAACTGAACTAACATTTACAGTTACACACTCTACACCGACCCACATTCACTTTTATTTTAATGCAACCAGGTACTGAGCCAAAGGATCTTGTTGCTCACAGAAATTGTGTCTTTTCCCCACTAATTGTTTAGAGAAATACAGAGCCAGCAAAAGGGGCTGAACCAAGAGAAAGCCCCCTGTTTTCAGAGCAGATTCAATACACCTGGGGACAGCACAATCTGTTCCCACGTAGTGCCTTATGAAGAAGTTCCATCAAAGTGAAGGGAGGTGGGAGGACTTTGTGCTGCTGCTAACGCTGTGACTGTTCTGGGGATGAACAGAGGGCTTCAAAGTCTGCAGGTGTTTCACCCTGGTAGCTGTCAACAGCACTAAAATTAACTCCTTAAAAGAATCGTGGCAGTGAAAGTTCTCGGGAGAAAAGAGAACTAAAGAGAACCCTGAAGAAGTGTCTTCAGTATAATGACAGATGAACTATTGAGCTACTGACCGTGACAGGGAGTTTAAATCAAGGAAGGAGAAGAGAATTCGCTCTTTCTCAATCAGGTTTCTCTTATCAGCTGATACTTCCTGTTACCAGTCTGAACCAGAGTGTTCCCAGCTTCTTCAGGGGCCAGTCTGGATTAAAAATTTGCTACACAAATAGAGTGGCCACACCTGGTTAGAGTAATGCCACTAGTGCATGTTATTTTGGAAGGATGAAACCTCATTCTCCCTGGGCTGGGTTCTAAAAATCACTCAACCCACACTTCCACTCTTAAACAGCTAACTTAGTTTTAGTTAAGTGAAAGTACCTTCATCTTCCTAAAACTGAATGTTGACCACTTTCATCAATAAAAATTGCCATAATTAAAAAACACCATTTATTAAGAGTAACACAATAATCTTAACAATTAGTAATGGAAAGTAAAATATTCCCTACTCATTTTATTCCAATATTCCCAACTCACTTTATTCCAATTTTCAATCAGTTATCTTGCCAAGGAAGAATCCAGAGCCATTGCAACAAACAACATAAATACCAGACAAACACAAGCTGAAAATTATTTGTCTAAAGAAATTAGAATAGATTTGTAAATAGGAAATATATTTTAAAAAATCCAAGAATGATCAGTGGATTGTGTAGTGATCCTAAAACAAAATTATTGTTATTTTGCAGTACATACCCAGTCTCCTGCAAGTAGTATACAGTACTGCCAGCACTGTGCAGTAATAGCATCTGTGTTGTAATAGTGTCTGTCTGTAATAGTGAGCTGTGTTGTAATAGTGTCTCTGAGATATGGTATTCTACTACATCAAATTTACAGCAGCCTTTTTAATTTCCTTGAAACTAATCTGCTGACAAAATACCTGACAGCAATGTCTCCCAGCATTCACTTTAGATAACTGTGAAAAGTTATGTGAGTCTAAACCAGACAGAAGATTCAGGGTGAGAGTGCCAGTGTTGTGAAAGATTCAATCGTGAAGCAGAAAGGAATGAAAAATGATTTAGTGAGGGAACCATGTTTGTACACACTTTCTTGTTTGTGTCCTGTCAGGCTAGATTGGACTTTCTCAGGTGAGTCAGCTCCCCAGAACTCATGGAAGAAATAAACCTTAGTTTCCTCATCGTGAAACCAGCACACTAGGTCTTTTCAGCAGATGAGAATTAGATCCTAGTCCATAAATCTCTGTTATGTCAGTGATGAGATCATGTGCATGTAAACATACAGACACATTTAAAGGATTTGAGGTGAATTTACACAACTATGAAACCAGCACACTATGTCTTTTCAGCAGATGAGAATTAGATCCCAGTCCATAAATGAGTCCGTAAATGTCAGTGATGAGATCACGTGCATGTAAACATACAGAGACGTTTAAAGGATTTGAGGTGAATTTACACAACTTAGCCAATGATCTAGAAATCTTCCAAATTCCAAAGGGTGTGTAAAATGAGATCATGCAGGTAACAAGGTAAGGCCTGTTTTTCTGTTGGTTTTTATATATGGGTTTTATTTGGTTTGTTGCTTTTCTTTGTGTTTTTTTTTCCCTCTTTTTTACTGATACTAAAATTTCTGTTTATTATATTAATTGTTTTAAAGTAGTGTAAAATCCATTGCCTTGCATGGAGTCACCCCTTATCTAGAGGCATTCAAGAAGAGAATCATAGTGAAAACATCAGCCTGACATTCACCAGTAAGGAACTTAGTCAGGTGTTTTATTATGTGAAACGTATTTCTTTGGATTCTTTTTTCAGTAATCACAATATTTAAAGGTAAAGTCGAAGAAGTTGAATTACCTGTGGATAAAGTAGACATCATCATCAGCGAGTGGATGGGTTACTGTCTGTTCTATGAGTCAATGTTAAACACAGTCATCTTCGCACGAGACAAGTGGCTGGTAGGTGCTCTGCATGTCATACTCCTTGCTGGAGCAATCATCATTTATTGTCTGACTTCAAGCCTTCCCTCTCCCACTGTCACCGTAACGAGACACAGTTACATGTCCAAGTGCCATTTCTTAGGCTTTAACAAAAAGATTATCAAAGGGGATCTCGGTAAAAGAGCTTTGCTTTTGAGTAACTGCTGGTGAAATTCACATAGACACTATCCAACGACTTGCCACGGGCTGCAAGAGTTGCTGAGATTAAAGCTGATGTGACAATCTGAAGGAAAAGAATAAAGGCATGCAAGTCTGCTTGTCTGGTTTTTGTATGTGCAGTTCAAAATGTGATGTCTTTGTCAGGTGAATAGATTACGAGATCCATTTCCCCACAATTCATCAACAGAAACCTGGAGGGCTAATGTTTCCAGACCGAGCTGCTTTGTACGTGGTAGCAATTGAAGACAGACAGTACAAGGACTTCAAAATTCACTGTAAGTAAACACCTAACTGTAACCATTTTCTGTGGTTATTTCCCTAAAATATTTGATTTTTAGTGGCTATTGTGATCTCCTCACTGGCAAAGTTTTGCAAAAGCCAAGAAATCAGGCTGACGAGGTCAGCATTCCAATATAAACATGAACATCGAGAAAGTTGGGTGATAAATTCAGGAAACTTGCAGTAATTTAAAGTGCACAAAGGAAAGATGCATGAATAAATTGATGTGGACCTTGCTTAGAGTTATATTGAAATACTGACCTCTATTTCAAAATGTGGATTTTAGGAGATTTAGTTTTATTGTTGTTTTGATAAATACTGCCGCATCCCACATAACTGCCATTAAAATTGGTAATATTCTCTTGCTTTTTCTTTTTGAAATAACAACAGCAGAAGCATTAATAAGATGCAAATAAATCATAAGTGTTAAGAAATTAGCCTGAAAAAAATGATAACAACTTTTTTCAAACTTTTTTAAACACTTTATGTTACAATTTTTAAATTAAATTTCCATTTTACTTTGATGTTAAAAAAAGTTCTAAACTTTTTTGCTTTACTTCATAGATGCATAAAATCAACCTTTCCTTTACATTTAATTTTTTTTTTCCCATTGAAGTTGAATTGAATAATTGGTGTAGTAAGTGACCTCTACAGGTCACCTACTCCAGCCTCCTGCTCAAAGCAGGCCAGATTTCACAATTAAAGCAGGTCACCCAGGGCCGTGCCCTGCAGAGTCAAGAGAGAGGGTTTCCATAGCTTCTCTGGGCTTGTTCAAATGCTGAAGCACCCTCAGGAATAAATATGTTTCTGAATATCCAGTCACAATTTTCCTTGCTGAAACTTGCCTTCATTGTCCCTTGTCACCTGAAGGGAATCTGACTTTTTTTCTTTGTTTCTGTAGCAGCAGATAGCAACTAGATCCCAGAGCCCTAGAGCCTTTGCTAAAGCAGGCTAGGCAAACCTCATTTTCTTGGACACTCCTCATATCAGCATGTGGTTCACCTTCATCATCACAGTGTCATAATCCTGGTTCACATTCAACTTGTTGTCACCCAAGTTTGCATTTATTTGGTCATAATAGTTTTGATGAAATCAGTAAGTTCTACATCATCTCACTCCTATTTTCTTTGTTTGTTTTTTTTTATTTATTTTTTTTTGGCTTTTATTTATTTTTCAGAGCTGGTCAATTTCACTTAAAGGCATTTTCCATTAGGGGGGAAAAAAAAAACACAAATTTCCAAAGCAGTTTCATTAATTAAGGATGCATGCAAAAGCTTAGGTCAAATTAATGGGTTCAGTCAACCTTTAAAGGAAAATGCCTAACTCCTCATTCCTTGCCTCTCAGCTCCTTTCAGAAAAGAAAGTTTGGTGCTTCTTTAATCAAATTCAGTGCCAACACACAGAACTGCCAATGGGTCAGAACTGCCATTTTGGGTCAAAAGCAAGCCCAGGGTAATGGGGGAGTGACAAGATGTCTGCATATGTGCCAGGGAGAATTACATCTACTCCTCAAGCACAGCCTAGATTTTTCTCCTCAGTTATGTGATGACCTTGACAGCTAAATTCCTTACAAAATTTACGGATTCAAAAGGATGTATCAGGTGTAAAGGAATCAAAGCCATTTTGGCCTGAAAGGATCCCTTCTGCCTTCTTTCACCTTGCTTTTGAACCCCTTCCTTTCTAGGTCATGAGCCTTTTTTCTTTTCCCATAGACAACATGCCTGTTTTCAACTGGTTTATTTTTTCATCATTAAAAAAATAATATTTCAGGTCCCTTTTCTCTTCTAAAGTGTTGGTTTCCTTTAAGACACTTTCTTTTCTGATTTCCCTTCTGATTTCCCTTGTCCCCTCACTTTTTGTATCCTCTGTGTCTTCTTCAGCTATTTGCATCTCACCACCTATCTGCACCACCATCTTGTCTCTCTTTTCAGTTTATAAATCTTTGATGATGTTTCCTTACATTTTGAATTTTCATCTTTCTTTTTTCTCTCTTAAGGTGGATAGAGTCTTGCCTTCATGCAAGATGCAGGGCTGAGCATTTCAAAGGGCACTCAAGAACCATCATTTTGATTAAGAAATAATGCAATATGAGGTTTCTAAAAAAAATCTGACTTCTGATTTCTCAAACTTTATTAATGCCACAGAATATTACTAGAGTCAATGAAAACATAGGTAAAACATATAATGTTGTCTTTATCTAATACAGACTGTGGCATGTATTTCAAAGGCGTTCCACATAGGTTGAAGTACATCAAGTGATGGGGGCCCCAAGATAACAACTGTTACTAAATTGTTCCTAGGGTTTCATAGTTAATCTTTGCTGAGTAATCACATAAAAACATATGGCTTCTGTAAGTATAATTTGAAGTTCCCACATGATCATGGTGCCTGAAATGAAAGTTTTGACCATCAGCTCCCCTGAAATATTGAGAGACTCACCGCCCAATAAAGGGATAACGTATCAAAGAACTGTTCATGTCTAGATTTGTTACAATTTAGAAATATGCACATTTTCTGCTCATGCTGCATTTTCAATCATAGTCCTGTGGGAATACGAATAGCTCAAATGCTGTGCTCTGAAAAAAACAAGACATTTCAAAAATGCTCACTATTACTATTTATTGGTTTACCTTGCTTGTGTTCAAACATGCTTTTAAGAAGTTCACAGTATTCAGTTTAGACTTTTAAATTGAGCACCAAATAGACCTTGACTGGTATGATTCATAAGATTCATAAGACTAAGATTTCACTTTTTTTGGAGGTCTTTGTTTTCATTTTGTTAAGCAATCTGAAAAGCAAAGCCAGTGTACTCTTCCCGGGGATATTACTTGTTCAAGAAAAAAAAGGAAAAAAAGGAAAAAAAGGAAAAAAAACCTTGGCAAGACAAGTAGCATTTATCAGAACAATCAGAAGAACAGTTCAAATATAGAAGATCAGCATGGCTTTTAAATCTTTTAGAAAGTGGACATTTTGCTTTTTTGTCATGCTATACATGCAGATTCAAATTTGGATGTCCCAAACATTGAAACACACCTGTAATTCTACTCCTGTCAGTACTGCACTTGCTGAAATGAAGACTACTTGAATAATTAAAGAGCATGCTGATTAAGAAAAAGAAATATTAACCAGAATGGGTAGGAAAGGATAGAATAGTCTTAGCAGCTATTCTCAAGTCTCAACCTGACATATTATATGATTTTAAGCAACACTCTCAAATGTCTAAAGCCATGAAAATCATCAACAAATCCCATTTAACACAGTTTTGGGGGTACCAAAAAACAAGAGCCACTTGTTCAAAGATAGACATTGAGGGGTTATTTTGCCACAACTGCATTCTGTAAAATAGCAATGATGACATAGACAACTGGGGCAGGGAGCAAACAGCTGAAGGGGAGAGCTGAAAGTTAAGGGATGCTAGAAATTCTTTCAAATGAAAGATAATTTGAGAAACAAAAAATTTTATTATTACTGCTAATCTTTGACACATCCATTTGCATTGACAGGGTGGGAGAATGTGTACGGCTTTGACATGACCTGTATTAGGGATGTTGCCATGAAGGAGCCTTTGGTGGACATAGTAGATCCAAAGCAAGTGGTGACCAATGCCTGTTTAATAAAGGTTTGGTAATTCCAAATGTACCTAATTATGAATGTTTACACCTACCTGTAGGATTCTTTAGAGACCTGCTGCTTATGTTTTACTACTATCTTTGTATGGTTCTAAATAGCTGCAGAAGCCATCATCACAGAATGCTATCACACTAAGAAGGAAAATTGTGCAGTTTTAAATTAGTCAGTACTAGTATGTTGCACTTGCCCAATACTGTCAACTGAGCTAAGCATGACCATTTATACTTTGATCACTTATGGAATTCCCAAAACAAGACAGTCTTTGTGACTCTGTACGCATCTAGCTACTGCTAACTGCAACTTAAGATACTTACAAATTATACATGTGCAAATACTGGATAAATAAGATGTGGTATATTTAGATACGAATTTTAATTCATACTACCTCCTTGTAAATAGAGGTTGGAAATTCCTGATGGAATGCTGCTGAGGACAAGAGGTAAATTAATTCTGTTTGCAGTAAAAAAGACGGAAGCATCAGTTTTTTAATTGGTCAGCTCTGAAGAAATCCAGAGCATGAGATCAGAATTGGCATCTGATTTATTTGTATAACTTCCTAATTCTTAGCCTTATCCAGAATGTTACTGTGCTCTCACAGCCCCACCACCTGCAGCCAGAGGTTAGCTTGAACTCTCTTCTACATATAAGACAGAATGGTCACTACTCCCTGTTCACAAGACCAGGTTAAGAATCCATAGCCTTCAGGAACACATGAAGCTCTAAAATTCCTTTGATGTGACAGAATCCTTCTCATGTGGTACTCTCTCATGGAGAAGGCTGTCCGCATCAATAGCAGTGATCAGGTCCATGAATCCAACAGCGTGTTCATTTATCCCAAAGACTCAGTTCTAATTTTTCCCTTTCACTTTTTTTTTGCCAGTAACAAACACAGCATTAAGTATTGCCATATGCAAAAAAGGAAAGACATACCTTTAGTCTGCAGAACCTTTCCTGAAAGCTGCAGAAAGGAACAGAAATAGAAATTGTGTGCGAGTATGTATGCAGGCACAGTTCATCTGCACTGAGGGGAACACAAGATGGCTGTGCCTGAAAACAGCCTGAGCCAGAGCAATTTCAAATCGTAACACACACAAAATAAACAGCTGTTTAGACTACATAAAATATGTCTGGAGACTGAGAGATGAGGTAGCAAAACGTGTTGGCTTCTCTGGAATAAAAAGTTACAAAAGCTGCACACCCTCAAATGAAGTGCAAATCTAATGCTTTCTTCTAAGGTCTTTGAAATAAATTTTCTGTTTTCTTGTACTAAATTATTTTCAAACTCTTCCTATTCGTAAGTATTGCCATATGCAAAAAAGGAAAGACATACCTTTAGTCTGCAGAACCTTTCCTGAAAGCTGCAGAAAGGAACAGAAATAGAAATTGTGTGCGAGTATGTATGCAGGCACAGTTCATCTGCACTGAGGGGAACACAAGATGGCTGTGCCTGAAAACAGCCTGAGCCAGAGCAATTTCAAATCGTAACACACACAAAATAAACAGCTGTTTAGACTACATAAAATATGTCTGGAGACTGAGAGATGAGGTAGCAAAACGTGTTGGCTTCTCTGGAATAAAAAGTTACAAAAGCTGCACACCCTCAAATGAAGTGCAAATCTAATGCTTTCTTCTAAGGTCTTTGAAATAAATTTTCTGTTTTCTTGTACTAAATTATTTTCAAACTCTTCCTATTCGGGTTTTATATTTAATTCTATATGGCCTGACATCTTTTCTCCATACACTGAGTGGTGCTTTGCCATGTAATGCACCTTGGGAGCAAAACAGGTAATAACTACAACAAGCAGAAACCACCCTCAGTTCCAGAATCTGTCCCTAATCTCACAAATTTATCACTGAAAAAAGGTAAAATTGGCAACGAAAGGCTTTTGTTCAAGCTAGCAATATGGAAGCAGGAAAAACTGAGGCTACATTCCTTTTGTTAATTTAATTTACTTTTGCACATGGCTTATTTATATAAAGTGCATTTCTTTGATCCTGAAAATATTTGTGAATCCAGAGAATAACATTAGCCTAAGAAAACATTTTAGAATAAAAAAACAATAATGTTTAATTATTCAAATGTTTTGTCATTTCAAGATGGCACAGCTTATTGATGTGAGATTCACAAAATGACTTTTTAGTGGTGAATTCAACCCAAAGCCAGCTAACTTAAGGTGCCTACCAGATGAGTCTGGGTTTCCTGCACAGTAGTCGGTAGATGGACTAGTCACTAGATGCATTCCTGACACAGCAGCCAGAGCCCTGTGCTTCTGCAGTTATTTCTCAGCAAAAAAAGACATCAACCCCTGCATTCTGTGTAACCATGACACTTAGCTAGAATACTAGAGACTTGAGTAAAATTTCCTCATTTGTACTCTTCTTGTAACCCAAGTCTTGAACCCTTCAAGGAGCCCTAGCCACTAAGCCACATCTGCCCTGGGGTGGTTGAATGCAGGGAATGGAGCATCTTCTCTGTTGTGGAAGAAATTCCCCTTTGAATGATCTCTTAAATATGTCCTAGGGGCATAGGCATTTTCCTGGCAAATAGGAGTCCTTGGTTTAAATTCCAAACCAAATACGCCAGGGACAGTGGGACCAAAGCATCTTCAAACCACCAGGAAAAACGTACAGGTGTCCTTCGGACAGCCTGCTGCTTTCAGTAACAGTGACTGAAGAAAAATGGAAAAGTTTCTTTCAAAATCAGTGGAGTTTCTCATTAGAGAAACACAAATGGGTTTGGGATGACCCAGAACTTTTTCTCCATGTTAAAAAAACCTACAATGAGAGAGTGGCAAAAACTCACAAAACCAAACAAGTATGTAAAACATGCCACATGCCATTTATAATAAAAAATACAGTTGGACTTTCCTGAATATCTTCCCTCATCTAGCCACAGAGAAAGAACAAAAAAAAATAAAAATAAAAATCTATTTTTATGCTCCCATTTGTCCCACACTTTCCAGAAACAGTTTCAAGCTCCTGCAGGTCACACACCACTTTAAGATTACATAGTTTTATGCTACTTAAAGCACAAACTGCCCTCCCTGCACAAAAAAGCCCCCATGCAACATGCTCATTTATCAGATAACAAAGCATAATAGCAGAAAAACATTGACCTATATGCTCAAATATCTAGTCCTTTGAGAAATTTCCACTGTTTGGAAATATCACGATTCACCCGTATAAAACCTTATTTCATAGGACCTGCAGTATTTTCTGCAAAAAAGTACTTTTTCTCAGAGAGATACAGCCACACAGGGGAGGCATTTGTCTGCGAGTCCCATGTTCTTCTCCCATAGTAATCTTGACCCATAAGGTTTAGGACAAGGCATTCCTCATGAGTCTTTTCTCTTGCTCCACTGCAATTTCAGTGAACTCCCCAATCACATTCCTTTCTCCCAGCTTGTAAAGCAAAGCAAGAGACACCTGCGCCACTCAATTTCCATCTTTCTTTAAACACTGCTCTTTTTTTCTCATTTTTCTTCTCTACTCTTTTCTCTACATGGAAATTTCCCTTCCCTTTCCTAAGTGACTTTCCCTGTCACTCTTTCCTTTCCAGCAGTTCTCCTCACGGTCCACAATCTTTCCTTTCAGCGTCCTCAGATTTAACTCTGTCTGTTCCCATCTTCCCCCCAAAAAACCCCAAACCCAAACAACACCCTAGTAATTTTCAGGCATTTCCTTCTGTGCAAACAGGAAAAGATGGCAGAAGAGGGGCCCTGACAGGAGTACTGAGGCCTCTCATAGCTACGCTTCCTTCCCTGTTAATAAAAAAGCCAACATACACTGCAAAATCTAGTCAAAATGATCTCAGATACTCTATTCTTCTGTTCACTGCTCCTCCAAAACACCCAGAATTTAATGGTTTTTTTTTTCTTCTCTCCCCACATTAATACTGTTTGCTTTCTGCATTCTTATAAAAATAAAATAATCTTTTGGAAAAGTGTGTTTGCAGGGCTGACTATTGCATTCAGCGCTTCCCTCACGGCTGAATGCATGTGTGCAACTGACAATATAGAAAAAATTAAAAAAATCTTTTGGAAAAGTGTGTTTGCATTCAGTTCTTCCCTCACAGCTGAATGCATGTGTGCAACTGACAATATAGCTAATTTTCTGAATGTTTGTTAGAAAAGGGGGCTTGACCCTTTTTCCTTTCGCTGGCAATTAATTTTACTTCTCAGCCTTCAGATCAAACTTTTTCCTGAAGCTGGTGATACTGCTTGTACCAATGCCACCTCTCCCCCAGCTTCTTGCATCAGTTCAGCACCTTTACCTGCTTTGATCAAGCGCTGCCTTCACCATTCCATCCTGTGTTGTTCCCTCTTTGTCCAAACCAAGGCAGTTGGTACAACGGGAGAGAGAAAGGAGGGAAAAAACCCAACCCCAAAATCTGAAAATAAAAACCAACAAGCAAACAAAAAAAACGAATGAAAACCAGACATTCACTGAGATTTGAATCTTTAACTGATCTCCATGCTCATGCTCTCCATTTTTTTTTAGTATAAATGAGCTGTATTTTGATCAGATCCCTGCTTACTGTGCACATTTTGGTGGTGGTTTTCAAATCTGAATGAAATCTGGTAAATCATGACTTTTCCACTTATTTCATGCAAACATTTGTCCCCTGTGCCGTTAGCTGTAATTAACATTCAATGAGCAGTGACATTTAATATAAGAACATATAGTAGCCAAAGTACAGTTCACCAAAACAGGGTCAGGCCAGTTTCAAAACTATGTTAATTAATAAAAAAATCCACATTTGTCTCATATCTTGCATAGTAAAAAAAAAACCAAACATGTTTCTGTCCTTAAAAAACGACTGCAAAACTGACCACTATTTCATCCAGCACATATGTTCAGTATTTCTGAAATATTTTCACTAACTTCTCTAAAAAAAATATTTTCTACTGCTTTTGGTTCCACTTTACCCTGAAGAGCCAATACAGCTCAGAGAGAGGGAGCCAGATCTCTTTTGTGTGCCTCATCATCAGACTTTAATCGCAATTTCCCCACAGTGGTATCACTTAAAAGCCACCAAAAATTACAGAAATATGCAGCTATCATCCACCAGTCCAGTCTAGCTCGTCAAAGCAAATTTCGCGGGCTGCTATGGAAATCTACCAGGAGACTTCAGAAATTCTTATTCCTAGTATGCTTTTTTATCTTCTTTTGAGAGAAAAAAATAAAATAAAGACTATCCCAGCTTTACATGACCATGTGGTATGTTGGTAGAGAAGAGGAAATGTGGATTTCTGCTTACTAAGCTTCTATTTTTCTGTATGCATGAGCAGTTTTGTTGTTAATACTGACTTTCCAAATAATAGAGAGAAAAATATTTTGGGGGTATCTGGCTTTTGCCAAATATTCCCTGACAAGGACAATAAGGACACTGAAGCCAGATCCACTTAGGAGGATATCAGAAAGTTCACTGACAGGAAACATTTCCCATAGCATCAGAATACAATTAATAGTATTTCAGACCTAGTATTCTCCCTATCGTAACTATGAATTTTGGAAACAACCCAGATAAAAGCCATACCTAGTTGGGAAAATAAGATCTGTCTAAAAATCTCAGATTAAGCTTTGAACAGTGAGATTTAAATATTGAGGGAAAAAAGTAATCTTGGAGACTACATCGTTGCTCCCAACTACTGCAATCAAGCCATAGTACAATTTCCATTATTTCCTTCTGTCTAGTTCAAGAGTAAGATCCCTGTGCTTACTATTTGCTATCACTTATCAGGACCAGAAAGCATTATCAGTAAAAAGCAGGCCCCTGTCGTGCCTCAAATGTTTTGGCTGCTTGACACGGTCAAAGCACATTCCCTTCCTGAGAGGCTCAAACAGATCAGAAGCTCATTTTTATTAAAAACCCTACTCTGCCATCTTCCCTCACGCTGGCAACCCCCGACGACGACAGCTCTTAGAACTGGGACCTATTATCTCCATTTCAACATCCATTGTGCCTATATTTGTCAAAACACAATTTGCCTTGATTTCCTCCAGCTCCCGCAGCCCCTCCCTGCCATTCCCAAGGACACATGCTCTTCTGTGAGTAGCCTTTCTTATTACACTGTCATCTTAGTCGGGTAACTGGATGATGTGCTGATTTGACATAGTCAAATGTACCGTTGATTTTTTACAGTGTTAAAGGGCTGTCAGTTGTCTTTGTTGCTGATCATTAAATAAAATGCTTAAGTGCCTCACTTGACAGTTTACCTTGGATTCCCAGACACCTGCATGTAAATGGACTCTTCTTTCTCCTCAAAACAGGAGGTAGATATCTATACAGTGAAGACTGAAGAATCTCAAAACAGGAAGTAGATATCTATACAGTGAAGACTGAAGAATTGGCATTTACTTCTGCATTCTGCCTCCAAATTCAGCGTAATGATTATATTCATGCCTTGGTCACCTATTTTAATATTGAATTTACAAAGTGCCACAAGAAGATGGGATTTTCTACAGGTAATTCGTATTTCTTTTCATTTCATTTACATTGCCAGCAGTATATCAATGCTGATGGTCAGATGGCACACAAAGGTTTGCTGTACCATCAGGTTTGAATTTCAGTGGTAAAAACTATCAGTTTGGGATGGTGAGCAGGATGGGGAAAGGACAACTGCTCATAGGAATTCTCCAAAAACAGGCAGTATTTCACAACAGCTACAGATCTTAGAGGTCAGTGGGAGTTATGACCCAGGACTTTATGCCCATCATATCTAAATCCTGTGTCAAGTTTCTCAGATTAAACAGACAATTGTCAGCTCAGAGAGATAGCAGCTCTGCATCCTACTTTCCCCCAAATCCAAAACTCAACAAAAGCTCTTGCTCATCTCAGAGTCTAGAACAAAACTGTCATTTTTTTTTTTTGAAGATATAACCACACACACACTGCTTATGTAAATCAGTTCTAACAACCCAAATGTGAAACACTAACTTACCCTGGTGACCAGATATTTAAAGGAATAACTCCATTCCCTTAGGGCATTGTTTACCAGAGTGAATAAACCACACAGTGTTGCAAGAAATAGAAAAACCTCATGACTGCTTTGACGACAAGAACAACATATTACAGTTGGTGCTGATTGCAGTTAGCACCATTACACAACTCAAATGGGTGTAAACAGGACATGATAGAAGTTGAACATGATTAGAAATCTCTTTTTTAATACTTCACAGGAGCTCTCAGCACTCTACAGGAGATTCAAAGCTCAGTACTTTGTTAAAATATTTACATTTGATTCTAGACGTATAATCATATGGATGATGTTATTTGGTACCTCGTATTCTTACGTTTTTCAGTAACCATATTTCCGTGGTCTATTCTATAAATGTGTTGTAAAAGTATTGTATTTCCCACACCATGACAGGCATCAGTATGTGCTGGGGAACACAGCACAGCTAGGGAGACATGAACAAGCTTTGAGGCACTGCAGTGGTATCCCAAAGTGCTGGTATTTCTGACTTTGTGCTGAACAAAATTATCTAAGGTGGAAAACACTTTCGGTTTTAAGCATTTGGTTTTTCCACAGAAGGCTGATTTTTTTCAACAGAAGGCAGCCCACCAGTATTTTCTAAAAGATAATATAGTCAAACCTCCAGTTTTCTGTAAAAATAGCTTTGCATAAAGGGTGTAGTTACTGTGTTGTGATGTTAACTGAAACCTACCTTAGTACATATATTGCCAGGACGACATGAAAGGCTTTTTGTATCATTCAGAATGTGGCTTCATCTGCAAGAGGCTACATCTGGACAAAAGCCTAGGGCAGATATCAAGTTTGGCATAGTGTTTTTCTTACAGACAGCTTTTTTGCAGACCCACCTCAACTCGAAAAATGTATGCACAAGGTATTTTGTGCCTACCTGTGACAAAAAAAAAAAAAAAAAGAGAGGAGTCACAATCTCCAATATTTCTGAACTTCTATAAAAATGGGGGTTCATCATCAGTGCCTGAAAACCTAGCTTCTCTAAACTCTCTGCAGCTCCCACAAGCTGCTACTTCAGAGGTTCTGAATGCTTAGTCATACACTCCCAATTCTAAATGATGCTACAGCCATATCACCAATTACAGCAGATAATAGAGACCACTCTTAAGCCTGGCAAACCAATTGATTGTGACTCCTCTGCATGGTACTTGGTCCAGGGTTTCTGGTCTCTGGGTCCCATGAGATGACCCTCTAACTGCACTAAGACAAGTAGTACTTATGTGGAGGGGTTAACTGCTATTCAAAGTACCCAAAGTAATGGGAGAAGTGCCTTGCAGCCGTTGGAGAAGTAGTTTCTTCATACCATGAAACTTGTAGCATATGAGTTGTGCCTCAAGGTATGCCATCAGGACTACAGAACCTCAAACAAGTCCATAGGACCAGTCAGCAGGCATCCAAGCATGCTGAGGGTGCTGGTCAATGTCATTAGAAAGCTGCCCTCTAATATCATTAAAAGGTCACGGTGATGGGGGAAAGGGAGTGGGGTAGGGCAGCTATCACACCCATCTTCAAGAAGCACAGTAAGCAGCGCACATTGACTATGACTATGGGCCAGTCAACCTCACCTCAGTTCTTGGAAAAGCTATGACACGAATCCACCTGGAAACAATTTCCAGCTATATGAAGGACAAGATGATTGAGAGCAGCTACTGTGGATTTCCTGAAGGCAATTATAGCTGACCAGCCTGATTGCCTTCTCGATGACCAGCTGTGTGGATGAGGGAAGTGGCTGTTGTATAGCTTGACTTCAGCAAGGCCTTTTTATAGAGCCTTGCATAGCATATTGGTGAGATACAGACTGGATAAGTGAACAATAACATAGGTGAAAAATTGGCTCAAATGTGTCAAACAGCAAAGCCAAACCAGAGGCCAGTTATTAGTAGCATCCAACAGGTGAGCAACATTGAGTTTAGTACCGTTCCACATCTTTGTTAACAATGTGGACCACGGGGCAGAGCGCACTGTGTTAATGATCAGTGCAAATTTGTTAATGATCCCAAACTGCTGTTTAGAGAGACCTACACAGGTTCAAAATGGGCTGACAAGAACATTATAAATCTCAGCAAAGCCAAATGCAAAGTCCTGTAGCTGGAACCAAACAGCTCTATGCTATTTCTTGGGCCAACTGGGTGTAAATCAGCTTTGTTAGAAAAGTTGTTGGATGCTGGTGAGCAACAAACTGAACATGAGTCAGAAATATACCTTTGCAGCAAATCTGGATAATCATCCTGACGTGCATTAGACAAACATAGACAGGAGGCTGAGGGAAGTGGTTCTCAATCTCTATTCAGCCCATCATGACAAGGTAGGTGTGGAACAACTTACTCCATAAAAAGGTCATTTGGCCTTCTGTAACCGTCTAGAAGACTGGTCTGGATTCTCAGCTAGTGTCTGTTGGCAAAGCTCTACTGAATTCAGTAACACATCCAAGTTTGTAGGACATTAGGAAGTGATACTTCACTGATATGCCATTTTTTTTTTAACTATGAAGAAAGTAAGTGTATGACTTGGAGTGGACTTGAAGACCTGTGCCTACATTCCACACGCATACACCTTGTTCATGGAGCACAAGTTTCCAGATATGTCAGGCTTTTCTAAGGAGGACAGCTCTGCGTAAGGGCACGTGCACATGTACATCTGCATGTACAAGAGAGCAGTCAGGATTTAAAATATAAGTTCAATTAATTTGGCCTAACAAGTTTTCAGTTAGAAATTTTAGAAAGACACATCCAAACGGAAAACGGAGTCTGGATCTGAGCTGCTGAAAGAAGATCTCTCCATTTAGCAATTGAGATTAACAGTTATTAAAACTGTCCAAACACATAGTCAGAAATTTACCGGTAAAACACTTTTTTTTTTGGCAGATACCAGTTTGCCAACACAGTTTCTAACAAAAGTTTGTTTATATCAGTCTTCTGATTCTAGAATTTTGGGGAAAAAAAAGAGCTGTTAAAAATTCCTGTCCTGACAGTTTTTAAAAAAGCTTATTTCCCCAGTCACAAACAATTTCTAAAGCCAAATATTTTTTGAAAGATTGGTGTTCAAACGAGATAATTGTTTTATTAAATAGCATTAAGATATTATTAGCATGATTCAACACAGTGGGCCTATGTCTGCATCAAAAAAGTGATAGGGGAAACAAATGGAAGAAAAATAAATTTATCAGAGCTTTTTTGCCACATCAGGAAGTCTCTGAAATTGCTCAGCTATTCTTGGGTTTCAGATGCTCTTAACTGCAAGGATGCTAGGAACAAGAAGTAACCAATGCAAGTTCATCGTGCACTGCTCAAGATTTGAATTTAAATCAGAAATAAAAACAAATAAGTGAAATGAAACCCTGAAATAGCAGAAGGTCATCAAAGTGATTCTGCTAAATTAATTTAGACCAGTATTCATCTCTGGCAAATTTCCCATAGCATATGCCTTTAAAAAGTGCAAAATCAGGTCAAGGTGCGAGTGCCCTTTCCCCAGCTGAATCCTCCTGGAAACTATAAAATCTGCTGTTCCGGGATCATGAGTCAAAGTTTTTATATGTGTTATTGTAATCAATAGCTTTTGATGAACCTTTCTTTCATGGTTTTGTGTAATCGTTTTTTGAACTGATTTAGACTTCTGACTTTTAAAGCATTTAGTGGTAAAGATCTGCCCGATTTGAATGTGTGTGGGTTGAAAGGAAAGCATCAAAAAAGTTCCTGTCACGCCCAGTAGCCCCTTTTGTGGAATCCTTCTTGCTGGGTATGAGTCACATCTGACATATTCCAGCAAAAATCAGAAGATAACTCACTGACAGTCAATAGAATTGTGTTGTTGTAAAACATGTTTGCTAGTAGAGCATATGAGTTAAAGCATTTTATGAGAAGAAAGGCTATTTTCAATTGTTCCCAAGTCTTAATTTGATTTGTAAGAAAAAGATGAAATTTCTATAAATAATACCCATGTATGTTTTTTTAGCACCTGATGCTCCCTATACTCACTGGAAGCAAACTGTCTTCTACTTAGAGGACTATTTAACCGTGAGACGAGGAGAAGAAATCTATGGGACTATATCCATGAAACCAAATGCAAAAAATGTGGTGAGTCAGCATCACTGATTCTAACTGCAACTCTATTGATCACAAACCATCATCAGCAGTAAATAAAATGCATACAAATCAAACAATGAGCATGCTGAAGGCTCTAAATTCATATTTTTAGTAACAGCTTCACCAAAGCTGGTGACAGCAATGATAATGCAGTGCTAAAGTTACAGGACTCAGCTGCAAATAAGGTAGCATGGCAAGGAAGAAATGATTCAAGTACATCACCAAGTCAGCTGCCCTCTGCAATCAGCTTGGTTCAAATTTTGGGACACAAGCAGGAAAGGGTCTCTTCATACCCTCACTAAAATCAGTGGTAAGATCCCTTCTGCCAACACAGGATGATCAAAAGTACTTGAACTCACTAATCAAGGGATATGGTTCTTTAAAAATTGTGACTTTCCACAGAAAATACAGGTGTTTTATTTAAGACTAAATCATGACGGGCAGATATCACACTATCATGACTGGTGAAAACTTCCCCAATTTCTCTGCTATGGGCTGAATCCTCACCAAGTATGTCAGTTATTCAGTGCTTTTTTTAACTTGTAAGGAGACTACGAGACATGGTCTGATGGACAACCCATGCCTGCGTAGAAGAGCAAAAAACATGAGAAGTATGGCTTCTGGGAGAAAGTGTGGCACCATTTTCTGCCAAAAACCTTGAGAAGAATCTCTTCATTTCCTATTACAACACACAGCCATTAAAATAACCTGGCTATAATCCAGGTTATAATCCATGCAGCTGTTGTAATTATTGAAATACTCAACATTTCCTTGCCTTCCTCTTTTTTTGGCATTACTTTTCCTTTTTTTGTACCAAACAGAGATTGAATATGGTTTTCACAGTAGTGTTGACACAGGGGAAGAAAGAAAAACAAAATAAACTTGGTATCAAAACAAACACATTCACTCTTGAAACGACCACTTGCTGTGAAAGCAGAGGAAAACAGTCTGTTTGCCACCTTTATGTTGTCCTTGGGGGACTGGAACATTTTCTTTGGGGCTGAATGTACCAATTTTCTTTTGAGGGAAAAATGAATAAAATATTTCAAATTTATTTGCACAGCAGTAAGCACCTGAATGCAGATTTAGGTGCTAAAATCACTGTGTTCTTGATCGCTATGATGAGACAGAGAGACCACCTTGGTTCAAAAGGATTCGTCAGTGCTTTGTTCTTCTGAAAGCTCTACAAGCTTTCAAAAGCTTTGTTTTGTTGAGCTATGCAGTGCCTCTTTCCAAAAAACATGTCATTAGAAGACAAAAATTGACTGAGAGCTTCTCTGCAATGGGAAGTTTACTAGATTTCTTCTGGAAGAACTCCTACTGTGAAAGCCCCTTACCCTAGATTAAGAGCATCTCAATGGGAGATACCCTAAAAAGATTATTATAGAATACGCATGATAGCACAGCATTTCAGAAGCTTCCAAGTTGTAACCAGGACACTAAATCAGCCTTAAGAAGAACACACAAATATGCCCTAGACAGAAATTGTATGGTGAATGCTATTACACGTCCTATGTCTTGCTTTTTCAGTGTGAGTAACATTTAAAACCAAAATAAGTTAGAAAACACAGTAGGTATTTCTTGAATCTGCAGCTCTTTTCAACCCGAGCAATGATAACTGAATTCATAAACTAAACTTACGGTCTCACTTACATGTTCCATTTAAATCTTTTTACAGCGTGACCTGGATTTCACTGTAGACTTGGATTTTAAAGGACAGCTATGTGAAATGTCAGTATCTAATGACTACAAAATGCGCTAGCAGGAAGCCCTTCAGAGAGATGAAAAGGAGAATTACATCAAGTCCTGAACTGCTGAACTTCAAGCTAGGAACAACTGTTCACAAGATTATTATGTTAAATACTACTAGAATGCTTACTCTGATGGAAAGTGGTAATCTGATCCTTCTTGCAGATAATACAAGGGGGCTGATATCCCACTGTGAATGTACAGTATACAGAACTGTAGCTTTTGTCAAACATATAGGAAAAATAAGCACCAGTCTTGAGTGTTCTGGTTAACTTTAGGATGGCAGAAGATGCATATACAAATTGTACTACTTACTGTGAATTTCTGGTTCTTCCAAGCTTTGCATGTTAAAGAAGATTAAGGCAGTTTTCTTACTATGAAAGACCACTACAGCACATTACTGTGATAGTATTACTGGACTTATACTCAATATAAATGAATATATATATTCTATATGAGGGGAAAAAAAGTTATTTCATATTAGGAATTTGTTTTGTGATTATTTAATTCTCATTATGCCATTATGGAAAGACAGTGATGGCACTACTCTAGGCAGCGATATATTCCATTAACTGTCCAAAGTGTAGCTTTGGTAAATATTCCATGCAAAGTGTAGATAAGAGCTGGGCATTTACAGGAAGTTTGGCAACTCTCTTTTGAATGTCCTCTGGAAAATGTGGACCATTAATTTTAAAATTCACCTTCACAACTGGATGTCTGTTAGAGCTTTAAAAAACACTAGCTTTTTATCCTTGAAAATATTCTGTGGTGAATTTTTATAGCTGGATTTTGCATGAGACCTTCTGAAATCAGACACCTAGTACTTAAATGTGATGAATGCAAAGTCTCGGAAATGGTGGGTAATTCATGTTTCTTGGCCTTGCCATATTTCAGTTCTTTGCAAGATTCTTCATACAAAATAATTTTCAAAAAATAGGAATTAGTGTTTCCTTTTGGTGATGTTTTAGATAGATAGGTTTTAAATTGCAAATACTATTCTCAAGAGTACAGTGACTTGCAGGCACAAGCTGATGTCTTTAAAAAACATGTCTATGGCTTCTGATATTACTACAATGTCTGTAGCTTCTCTTATTCTTACTTCCTTTTATCTGAAATCAGACACCTAGTACTTAAATGTGATGAATGCAAAGTCTCGGAAATGGTGGGTAATTCATGTTTCTTGGCCTTGCCATATTTCAGTTCTTTGCAAGATTCTTCATACAAAATAATTTTCAAAAAATAGGAATTAGTGTTTCCTTTTGGTGATGTTTTAGATAGATAGGTTTTAAATTGCAAATACTATTCTCAAGAGTACAGTGACTTGCAGGCACAAGCTGATGTCTTTAAAAAACATGTCTATGGCTTCTGATATTACTGTAGCTTCTCTTATTCTTACTTCCTTTTACACCCCTTGTTTTTCTTACAATATCTCCTGCATATAGTTAAAATATTAACTGCTTAAAATTCTTCATACATATGTATCAAGTCTTTTTACTAGACGAATGTTTACCATTTAATCACATGTAATTCATCAAAAACTACATCCTATCTACCTGCCTATCTATCTATGGTCCTATCTACTCATTTTCCAGTCTGTCCAGCATTCAGCACTAAATCATGTCCCATCATGTACTGGATGAAATCGGCTAGTTTTTTGCCTAAAAAATCTTTTTAATTACCTGCAAATAAAGCATACTTGAAGATGTGTTTTGCCAGTATTTGTCAACTTTTCCCTTTCCAGAAACCTATTTCTATTATTTTTCCCTTCACAAAAAATGTACAGTGCCTCCATTTTCTTATGGTCTAAAGATTATGGTCTAGGAAGTGTATCACATGGTGTCTTTGTAGAATGAAATTAAACTGTAATTCAGCAGTGAAAGAGACTGTTTGCAGTGTAGTTCATCACTGTTGTTATAAAACACTTTTATTTAACAACTTGCCTCACAAAATGGCTAGAATTTTATCTGTCAAATAGTGCTGTCATTCTACTAACACTTCTCTGATTCTAGGACTTTAAGGCAAGGAATGTTACCAGACTTTTTTTCTCAGCCCCCTCCATTTATACAGATACTCAAACAATGTTTTCATCTTTTCCTTTACCAGCAATCACTGAGCTGACTGTAACTGAAAGAGGAGAGACTCTTGCTCTTTTTGTCTAACTTACCCTTTGTCAGCACTTCAAATGATCCACTGCTCTTGCCCATTGCATGAATCTTTAATATCTTTAATATTAAAAGATTAATAAAGAAGGGGGGAGGAACCCACCTTGTTTGAAAAAAAAAAAGAAAAGTCACCCAAAAAAAAAAAAAAAAAAAAAAAAAAAGGGGGGAGGAACCCCACTTGTTTAAAAAAAAAAAAAAAGTCCCCCAAAAAAAAAAAAAAAAAAAAAGAAAAAAAGCAAATTGGGTTTGCCTGCCTTTACTAAGAATGTGTCATTTTTGCCTGGCAAAAAGCGGCAAGAAAACTTAATGAGCAAATCAGCTCATTAACCAGTTTGAGAGGTATTAAGCACTGCTGTGTGCTGCCCCTTCTGCCTCCTCGTTCACCTAATGACAGCAAAATGTAGGTCTTCTTACTACAAGAGCCCATTCACTTCAGCGTGGCAAGATTAAGTCCTTCCTGATACTGTTCATAGCACAAGTTCTGGGGTGATGACCAGACTTCAGTCACACTCAGCTGCAGGAAATTAGCTTATTAATTAGCTTCTCTTCACTTCAAAAGCACATCACATTTCTCTACCACAGAAAGACCTGAGAGTTGCCTGCTGCAATGCTGAGTATCTTCAACTCACAGCCACCAAAAAGAAAATAGAGGCTTCCAGTGCTGTTATAGATGTAATCTACCACTGAGGATTTGAAAGCATCAATGAGTTCAGCCTACACAGGATCTATGGTGCCAGCATTAGTGAAACAGATATGCAAAGATCTTGCAGGCCAGGTGCAGTCAACTGATAGGTTTTCCTCAGATATCCCTCAAATGTGGGTGACTACCACAGATTCTGAGCCTAATCTTCTCAAGGCCTGAAGAAGAGGGTCTATCTACCATGGCTTCCAAGGTTGAACCCAAGCCACTGATTTTCAAAGCTTTGCATTAAAATATTAACGGCAAAATGACTGTTGGCGTCTGAAACAGACATATGTTTAAAGCTTGCCTCTTCCTTCCCACTGACAGAAAAAGAAGACCCTGAGCTGAGGACAGAGCATAAGAAAGAAACTGAAATACAGTGTGGATATAAAAGATCGTCCCTGACGAGTAACAACTGGAGAAAAGAGGTCAATTCTTTAATCTTAAAGCAAAACTATTGAACTATTCTCAGGGATTGTCCTGTCACTTGAAACACAAAGGAGCATCCAAAAAACCTCTTCCTAGTGTTAAGAAGGCCACTCAGTGTTCTTAAGGTTCTCTACAGACCAGTACAGTATGACTGGCTTCTTACACATATTTTTTTATTCCCAGCACCAACTAGCCCTTGCCGTATGTTATTAAAGTTTCACAGTTTTGGTTTAGTTTGGGTTTTGCAGAACTTGTGGTGGAGCAGGAAGGCACCAGTGATCTACCTCCTATCAGTCTGACAGTTCAGGTGGAGACAGGGGCTCAGAACTCCCTTCTCAGTTGACTAAAAATAGATTAGCCACAGGCTATATACTCTGGCTATATACAGAGGGGATGGCTGAGGTGGCTGAGGGGGAAAAAAGAAGGCATTCAAAATGCAAAGGAGACAGCAAAACGGTAGCTGGAGTTCTTTTGGTATAGAAACTCGTAGAATCTTTGAATAATTTGTAATGGAAAAGACTTCAGGAAGTCTTTAGTGTAAGTGCTCAGAGTAGGGCTAAATTGAGAGATAACTTACATTGCTCGGGGGCCTCGTCCAGACAAGTCCTGAACATTTCAGAGAACAGATTCTGCAGCCTCTCTGGGCAGCCATTGCAAGGTTGTGCTAATCTCACAAGAAAGCAGTTTATGTTCAACTGGGATTTCTGTTATTATCACTTGGGACTGTGGGCTCTTGTTCTTTTACTATTTGTCTCTGAGAAGTGCCTGGCCCTGTTTTTGCTGTAACTCCCCAGACAATCAGCTCCCACATTAGTCCCCTCATGGTAGTTCCTCTCCTCCCTAGACAACCCTTAATTGCATTTTAGCCTTTCATCTGAATTACAGCATCTATTCACCTGTAATGCCCCCCTACCCTTTTTTTTTTCTTTCTAACTGAGGCTAGGTATATATTGCTGCTGTTACACACTGCTTAACAAATGTATCTCTAAGGATTTTGCAAAGAACAGAACTTCAAGGGTCAATAATTAAAGAGAACTTCAGGTCCTCTTACTGTGTTGTGTTGGTGGCACAAAGGACACATTTTATGGGTAATTTTCAGACTGACATATGAGGTGTAAATTTATGGCAGTGTGTGGACTTGCCTGGTTCTAACATACAACACAGCCAGCTGATTATTTTTTTTTCAATAGGCATTAAGCATTCATAGCCTGGTTCCAACTGGAAAACTGGGAGGTTTTTAGCCTTTTTTAGAAACATTTCCTTTCAACATTTCTCAGAGATTATCTCAGATGTTAATCCCCAAAGCACATAGGCAGGTGGGGGGAAAACAAACCTTTTAGATCAGATCTAAACTTCCTAAAAATTATGTGTGAATTTAGAGCATTTACAGCATTTACAAATATTTTTTTGAAAGTATCTAAAGAAACAAAACTGATTACAGATCTGATGTAACGGTATGTTTGTTTTCTAACAGCCTCATTGTAAAAGGAAAAAAACACATGACTTTACATTCATTTTTCATATATTGTTTTCAAGTAATGAGGATATGAATCATCAGCTAGATGTTCCCCAAAATATTGGTATTTCTGCACTGTATGTTGACTGAAGTCATCCAAGGCAGTGGTATGCCTACAGCGAACCAGACTGTTCCCTGAAAATATCGCTGCTTCTGGAGATAGACACAAAAAGGGTAAAAAAAGACTTGCTATACATAGCTGAGATGAAGAAAAAGGCAGATCACTGCTCACAGATGACTGCTAAAACAGAGCACCCGTCCTTTAGACAAAAAATTATCGAAGCAAAAGGCACTGCTCACAGGTGACTGCTAAAGCAGAGCACCCGTCCTTTAGACAAAAAATTATTCCAAAGTCCAGATACTGTTGAAGGGAAAGGAAAAGGATTTTTATGATCTCAAAATTGTTACGATCTCTGCTGTTCTCTTTATATGTCTTTCCACTCTCTGCAGGTACTGATACAATCTCCCTGACTCCTTTCCCATTCCCTTTTCTTAGTATGTTTGATATTTTTCTCATTTTTTAGTGGAACACAACACTGGATATAAGTGTTCATGAAGACAGCATTTTTTGCAAAAGCTTGGAGAGAACTGTGGTGTGACTGTGAAACAGAGAGAAACTGTTAGTTTTGAGATGACAACTACAACCAAAAATCAATCTTACTTCCTCCCAGAACATGCAGGTTTGGGCTACAATCCAAGCCATTCCTCTGAATAATCAAACGTGGTCTTTTAGAAGCACAGCAGTCAGCAAAATCAAGCCTGAGCTGACCCATGAATCCTCATGTGGAAAACAGAACATCTTCTTTTGCAGTTCAGTTCTGTGCTTTCATGTCTAGCCATTTCCATTTACTCAAATGAACCACCACATTTCCAGTACAACGCAGCCCTAGAACCAGAAATGGACCCCTGTGTTAAGAGCACAACAGAATTTAATCACAAATCACACATGCACTACCCTTTTGATGCACAAATATGAAATGGTAGTCCAAAAAGGCATGCATAAGTCATTATAAACAGTAACTTGTCATGCTCATCAGTTACCAGAGGTACTTTATCATCATCGTGGCATATTTTTCACATTTAGTGGCATGACAAATCAAGGTGATTAGCTAATGAGACCTGATTAAAGCAAAAACTATTTACTTCCATAACTGTCTGATAATTCAATAATTGCTATTATCACCCCCGATAGAGCATCTCAGAAAAAAATAGCTAGGTTGCTGGCTTGCTTGTGGGATGAGTGTAGGCAGGCAAGCAAGGTAAGTATGTGAAGCTGAAACAGCTGCATTTGTATATCAAACAGACAACAACAAAACACATGACAACAAGCTTTGAACTATGAATTGAGGATATGGAAGCAGCAGAAATCAAAAACTGAAGGTATCCTTTACCACTAAAGACGTGGAGATAATTGAGAAAAAAAAACTTCTGAAAGTATTCAGAAGACCAGGTAAAGTGGTCTAACACTTTGCACTAAAAATTAAAGCATAATATTTTCTGGGACAACTTTCCATTTCAGCTCTATTGCTAAATGATGCCATTAAGCAGAAGTTAAGCAGAGCAACATCTGGTCTCAATCTGGGCAAATGCATAGACCTTCCCAAACTAACGTTCATGGGTCCAAATGTAAAATTCACTTCTGCTTGCCAGAACATTGACACTGTGTTACGTTCTTCCCACCCTTGTTCTTCCAACAGTATTGACACAATATGCTGTTTCTTTTCCTTCATCTCGAGGTGAAGGAAATTATGTTTCTCGCTTGCAGTTTAGTGATATACAGAAAAAGGGCGTTTGCTTAGAAATCAAACCCAAACTTTTCTTCTAAGCTGCCCTCATCTCTTATTTGCCTGTGCGTCATGTGTTCTTTTATTATGGTCCACACCCATGTAATAGTCTGTGGGAGTAAGGATAAATCAAGTCAACCTGGAGATCCTGTTACTACCATGGGGCTTTGAACAGGGTATACAGTCAGAATTTCAGGAGCCCCAAATTACCACCGTGATCTACCCATCTCTTGAGACCATCTTGTCCAACCCCACTGCTGAAGCAGGACAAGCTGGAGCAGGTTGTCCAGGACTGTTTACAGTTGGGTTTTGAGTATTGCCAATGCTCCACAACTTTTCTGGGAAAACTATTCCTGTGTTTGACCACCTCCACGGTAAAGAAAAGTCTTTTCTTGTGTTCAAATGGAATTTAATGTGTTTCAATTTGTGCCTGTGGCCTCCTGTTATGTTAGTCCAGACAAAAGTCTGGCTCCTTTCTCTTCATTCTCTGCCTCCATCAGTTATTCACACACACTAATAAGATCCCTCTTGAGCTTTCTGTTCTTTAGTCCCTCTAGGCCCCATTCATTCAGCCAGTTTTCAAAGCAATTTCCTCTACAATTTTCTAACCTGTACTTTGCCATCTTGTCAATGAGGATGTTATGGGAGACAGAGTCAAAAGCCTTACAACATCCATGACTCTCCCCTCATCCACCAAGCTAGCCATCTCACTGTAGAATCTGCCAGGTTCATTAAGCACAATTTTCCTGATTTCATGTGGACTATTCCTGATCGCCATCTTGTCTTTCACGTGTCTGGAAATTGTTTCCAGGATTACTTGCTCCATCACTTTCCTAGAAATTCTGCTTACCACCCTGAAGTTGTCTGGATCCTCCTCCTTGCCCAGACACACAGCATGGTTTGCTTGACTCAAAGGTTATCTGTTTTTTTTTTCCCATCTGTACCACAGAAATGTTGGTTGCAAGGAAACCTTGGAGGTTTCCAGTCCAACTTACTGCTCCAAGCAAACTTTCCCCAAAGCTATGTCAAATCACTATGGCTTCGTGTAAAACTTGCCCTGAAAACTTCCATGGGTGGAGATGTATAAGCTATCAACAGATCTGATAGAACACATTCCTCTTCATGATAGACCAGGCCTTGCTTATTTAGCATTATATTTTGAGACCTAATTTTTAATCATTTGATAGATGTCTGTAATGCTGATTTTGTGTGACTCCGTTTTCTTGACCAATGGCGCCCTACAGAAGTCTAAGTATCCTGTTTGCACAGCTACATCGTCTCCACAGCAATGACAGCAAGATACTTTAGCTACTGTTCTACACACCCCTAAGAATCATGTCAACAAGGAACAAGTATTAAACAAAATTTCCACAACTTAATCACCTGTGCATATGTTCTCCATCTGCCTTGATGTCAGTAGCACTCAACTTCACAAGCTGGAGCAGGTTGTCCAGGACTGTTTACAGTTGGGTTTTGAGTATTGCCAATGCTCCACAACTTTTCTGGGAAAACTATTCCTGTGTTTGACCACCTTCACGGTAAAGAAAAGTCTTTTCTTGTGTTCAAATGGAATTTAATGTGTTTCAATTTGTGCCTGTGGCCTCCTGTTATGTTACTCCAGACAAAAGTCTGGCTCCTTTCTCTTCATTCTCTGCCTCCATCAGTTATTCACACACACTAATAAGATCCCTCTTGAGCTTTCTGTTCTTTAGTCCCTCTAGGCCCCATTCATTCAGCCAGTTTTCAAAGCAATTTCCTCTACAATTTTCTAACCTGTACTTTGCCATCTTGTCAATGAGGATGGGAGTCAGTCAATGGGATGTCAATGGGAGACAGAGTCAAAAGCCTTACAACATCCATGACTCTCCCCTCATCCACCAAGCTAGCCATCTCACTGTAGAATCTGCCAGGTTCATTAAGCACAATTTTCCTGATTTCATGTGGACTATTCCTGATCGCCATCTTGTCTTTCACGTGTCTGGAAATTGTTTCCAGGATTACTTGCTCCATCACTTTCCTAGAAATTCTGCTTACCACCCTGAAGTTGTCTGGATCCTCCTCCTTGCCCAGACACACAGCATGGTTTGCTTGACTCAAAGGTTATCTGTTTTTTTTTTCCCATCTGTACCACAGAAATGTTGGTTGCAAGGAAACCTTGGAGGTTTCCAGTCCAACTTACTGCTCCAAGCAAACTTTCCCCAAAGCTATGTCAAATCACTATGGCTTCGTGTAAAACTTGCCCTGAAAACTTCCATGGGTGGAGATGTATAAGCTATCAACAGATCTGATAGAACACATTCCTCTTCATGATAGACCAGGCCTTGCTTATTTAGCATTATATTTTGAGACCTAATTTTTAATCATTTGATAGATGTCTGTAATGCTGATTTTGTGTGACTCCGTTTTCTTGACCAATGGCGCCCTACAGAAGTCTAAGTATCCTGTTTGCACAGCTACATCGTCTCCACAGCAATGACAGCAAGATACTTTAGCTACTGTTCTACACACCCCTAAGAATCATGTCAACAAGGAACAAGTATTAAACAAAATTTCCACAACTTAATCACCTGTGCATATGTTCTCCATCTGCCTTGATGTCAGTAGCACTCAACTTCAGTACAGCACAGCCTACGTGGGGCATGGGGGTGACAAAAGCCAGAGCTTCAGACATCCTATCTGAGTTCAGTAATTCCTTGTACAACCTCCCCTGGGGCTTTCAATGACACCAATGCATTTCAAGGTAGAAGGTGACTTTAAGGGGGTGATTACAAATAAAAATGTCTATAGCATACATGTAAAAAGTTTCACTCTTATAATTCATTAGTCCCTTCTTGCTGCCAGACATGCCATTTAATGCAAATCAGTTCCTCTGTCAGAATAATACTTAAAGAAGTCCTGTCACTGAGAAGCTGCATTAGTGATTTATGCCTTATTTCAAAGGGATGAGCAACGGTCTTATTACAGCTTCATCATACAAAGCCATACGACACAGAGTTGCTATGACAACTGATAAGCCTTAATAGTCTAAATTTAAAGAACCTTGAGGTTTTTCAGGCCCTAACAGAAGTATCCAAACTGGTGTCTGGCTGCAGCAACACTGAGCTCAGCATTGGCCCCCAAAGCCCCCTGAGAATCAAGACTTGGTTCACAGCCGGCTCCATTTATCTGCATTTAAAGATGAAGTTACAAACAGATGAGACAATTAAACACTTTGCCGCTACTGAAAATGGGCTGCCCACCCCTCTAGACTTCTTTTCTCAAAACTGTAATCTTAGCTGTGTATTTCCACCCATATCCTCCCACTAGCTCCAGTGTTTGTCAGATTTGGCTGGGCTAGTTCAGCTCAGTAATGCTGAAGAAAGCTCTGCCTTTTTTTTTTCCCTTGATATTCTGCCAAGGCAGAATATCTGCCTTGTAAACTCTGGTTTACTGCAGAGTTCTAACAACTTATGAAAGGTAAAAAGGAGGAGGGACGGTGAGTCGCAAACCCACCCTGGACTTTCCTTCCCTGAAAAAGATGGCAGCTGAGCTTCTAACTTAAACTGGTTTACTGCAGAGTTCTAACAACTTATGAAAGGTAAAAAGGAGGAGGGACGGTGAGTCGCAAACCCACCCTGGACTTTCCTTCCCTGAAAAAGATGGCAGCTGAGCTTTAATAACAGCTATAGAGATACAGCAATATTCACACTCCTAGTTCATATACTGGATTTGCTCTGCAAAGGCAAGGTTTAAGTTTAAAGCTGCAGGAGCTCCGAATCCTGCAAATAGGGAAGGCTGTGATTTTTCCAAAGCTGATAACCACCTGGAGCACTGTGTGCAGATCTGGAGCCCTCAATATAAGAAGGACATGGACCTGATGGAGAGGGTCCAGAGGAGGGCCACAAGGATGATCAGGGGGATGGAGCACCTCTGCTACGAGGACAGGCTGAGGGAGCTGGGGTTGTTCAGCCTGGAGAAGAGGAGGCTCTGGGGAGACCTAACAGCAGCCTTCCAGTACTTGAGGGGGCCTACAGGAAGGCTGGGGAGAGCCTGTTTAGAAAGGCCTGTAGTGACAGGACGAGGGGCAATGGCTTTAAGCTGGAGAAGAGCAGATTTAGATTGGAGATGAGGAGAAAGTTCTTTACTGTGAGGGTGGTGGAGCACTGGAACAGGTTGCCCAGGGAGGTGGTTGAGGCCCCATCCCTGGAGATATTCAAGGTGAGGCTCGACGAGGCCCTGGGCAACCTGGTCTAGTTGGGGGTGTCCCTGCTGACTGCGGGGAAGTTGGACTAGATGACCTTTGGAGGTCCCTTCCGGCCTGGACAACTCTATGATAACGTTCATTTTGCAATGTGGTCATTGAGAAAACAGCAAAAAAGATGAAGCTAGATACAGCAGCAAAAGACGTGGAAAAGACCTGTATTATGTATGCTCAGAGCAAAAGAACACAGATCTCACAACACATGAGATAAAGATGGCACAAGAGAGAACGTGGAAACCCGGGGCACACCACGGTGTGTCACAGAGGTATTATAGCTGGGGCTGCTGCTGCTCCTTTTTGCAAGTCCAGCCAAAACCCTAGCTGAGGACACATTGCAAAGATGCAGACAGACATACAACACTAATGCCATCAGCCACGCAGAAAACACAGAGAGCAGTGTCTTCACTGCTCAGCACCCACAGACACACAAACAGCAGCTCAAGTTTTATGAGAGAATACTTGAGTAATACTCAGAGCCACATATAATTCTGTTTTAATGTCTCGGTTCCTCTGGCTTCCCTACTCCCTTCCTGTGCAGCCTATGAAAACCATTCATTTCCAGTGAGATAGCCCACTGAATTCTTTTGGGAATGGGAAAAGACTGCTTAAGGCCAGCCCTCAGGAACCCCAGAGCCTGGAGTGAGGAATACTCTCCCTTGAACGAGGAGGATTGGGTTAGACATCATTTAGGCAGACCTGACACCAATAGATCTGTGGGTCCTGATGGGATGTACCCACAAGTGCTGAGGGAGCTGGCAGAAGTCATTGCGAAATTGCTCTCCATCGTCTTTGAAAAGTCCTGGAGAACAGGAGAGGTGCCTGAGGACTGGAGGAAAGCTAACGTCATGCCAGTCTTCAAAGAGGGCAAGAAGGAGGACCTGGGAAACTACAGGTCAGTCAGTCTCACCTCTATCCCTGGAAAGGTCATGGAGCAGCTCATCCTGGATGTCATCCCCAAGCATGTAGAAGAGAAGGCGGTCATCGGAAGTGGTGAACCATGGATTCACCAAGGGGAAATCTGATAGCTTTCTGTGACGCCATGGGGGATGAGAGGAGAACAGTGGACATTGTCTACCTTGACTTTAGCAAGGCTTTTGACACTGTCTCCCATAACATCCTCATAGGTAAGCTCGGGAAGTGTGGGTTAGATGATCTCACCTCTACCCCTGGAAAGGTCATGGAGCAGCTCATCCTGGATGTCATCCCCAAGCATGTAGAAGAGAAGGCGGTCATCGGAAGTGGTGAACCATGGATTCACCAAGGGGAAATCTGATAGCTTTCTGTGACGCCATGGGGGATGAGAGGAGAACAGTGGACATTGTCTACCTTGACTTTAGCAAGGCTTTTGACACTGTCTCCCATAACATCCTCATAGTTAAGCTCGGGAAGTGTGGGTTAGATGAGTGGACAGTGAGGTGGGTTGAGAACTGGCTGAATGGCAGAGATCAGAGAGTTGTGATCAGTGGCACTGAGTCCAGTTGGAGGGTTGTAACTAGCAGCGTTCCCCAGGGGTCAGGTATTGACCTGGCTCGTTCAACATATTCATCAACGACCTGAATGAGGCAACAGTGTACCCTCAGCAAGTTTGCTGATGATATCAGAGAGTTGTGATCAGTGGCACTGAGTCCAGTTGGAGGGTTGTAACTAGCAGCGTTCCCCAGGGGTCAGGTATTGACCTGGCTCGTTCAACATATTCATCAACGACCTGAATGAGGCAACAGTGTACCCTCAGCAAGTTTGCTGATGATACAGAACTGGGAGGGGTGGCTGACACCCCAAAAGGCTGTGCCACCATAGAGTGAGACCTGGACAGGCTGGAGAGTTGGGCAGAGAGGAACCTGATGAAATTCAACAAGGGCAAGTGTAGGGTCTTGCACCTGGGGAGGAATAACCCCCTGCACCAGGACAGGTTAGAGGTTGGAAAGCAGCTCCGTAGAGAGAGACCTGGGAGTCCTGGTGGACAAGTTGACCATGAGCCAGCAATGTGCCTTTGTGGCCAAGAAGACCTCCTGGCCCAGAAGATCTCCTGGGCTGTATTAAAAAGAGCATGGCCAGCAGGTCGATGGAGGTCATCCTTTCCCTCTACTCTATCCTGGGGAGACCTCATCTGGAGCACTGGGTCCAGTTCTGGACCCCCCCAGTTCAAGAAGGACAGGGAACTACCTGAAAGAGTCCAGTGGAGGGCTACGAAAATGATCAAGGGACTGGAGCACCTCTCTTAGGAGGAAAGGCTGAGAGACCTGGGTGTGTTTAACGAAGACTGAGAGGGGACCTCATCAATGCTTATAAATATATAAAGGGTGGGTGTCAAGAGGATGGGGTCAGGCTCTTCTTAGTGGTGATAGGCCAAGGGGTAACAGACACAAGCTGGAACACAGGAAGTTCCATCTGACCATGCAGAAAAAAATCTTTACATTGAGGGTGACAGAGCAGTGGAGCCAGGTGCCCAGAGAGGAGTCTCCTTCTCTGGAGATATTCAAAACCCACCTGGATGTGCTCCTGTCCAGTCTGCTCTAGGTGAACCTGCTTTGGCAGGGGGATTGGACTAGATGATCTCCGAAGGTCCCTTCCAACCCCTACCATTCTGTGACTCTGTGATTCCAGCACATTTGGAAGGAATCAGTGTCACTACGTACAATATTTCAGATTAGTCCATATGTACTTGCCCATTAACTTAACTGCAAATTAAACTTATCGAACAGAAAATCAGTTCTATTTTACCTGAAGCCAGGGCAAGGAGTTACATCAGTGATCCTGAGAGAAGGATGAAGTCTGCTGAGTGTAAGAAGCAATTTTTCAGCAGAATTTCTCATTCACAACTGTTAGTACTTTTAATTCTATTAAGGGAAATGTTCAAGAGTAATATACATCCCTAAAAGAAGATAATGCAGTCACCAAACTTACACTGCCTATAAATTTTGTCCAAAGACAATTAGGAAGAGTCTGACAGAAGAAACAAAACAACATCTGTAGCTAAAATGCTCTGTAGCTAAAATGTTCCGAAGCATTGCAAATACTTGTATTCAAAGATTTCTGTATCAGCATTTTAGTCACTTCTAAATGATGATGATTTTGTGCTCTTAGAGCATAACAGGCATAGCTGAAATAACTTCTGCTCGGTATTCCCCTGCCTACTACCTTTTGATTAATTTCTCTTTCAGTAAAAAGGCACCATCTACACCTCCAAAAATCTCTACATAACCCACAAGACAAGACTTCATGACCCAGAGTCCAGTTTCATGATGCACAGCTGCACTATGATCTTGGCTTATCTTTCCTGAAAAGCTTTTGGGAGAGAGAGGGGGAGCTGTGAGCAAGCTAAAGGTAATTCAAAACTGGGGAAAAAAAGAGGAAAAAAAGAAACCAAAAAAAAAGGAGAAGGAGGAGGAGGAGGAGGAGGAAGGAGGAGGAGGAAGGAGGAGAAAGAGAAAGCTTTATTGCTATTAAGCCACTACCAGTTTTCTGAAGGAACTGAGAAAAATATTGACAACAGGTATGAAACCCTGGTGGAGACTCAGAAGATAGAAACCCAGTACCACAAAGGATTAGTTATAGCATCAAGGAAAACTGGAAGTTGCCAATTCCCACACCAGTTTGATGACCACGTGGCCAGCAGAATCTGTCCACAAGTAGATCCTTGTAGCACATTAGTCACATCTCTCTTCTGTGAACATCACTCAGCAAACAATTGCTGCTCGTTAAGGTGTGTAGGCAGATGACCAGGACCTGGCCCGAAGTTGAGCTAACCAAACAGACCTTGAGAAACTCTGCACCTAACAAATAAAAGCGTGAGCAGCTGATAATACTACAGATAGCACTGTGAGCAATGGCTTGACTTCACAGGTGGTTATCGGGGAGTTATACGATAAATTAATGCCTAACTTCATGACTAACTTCACAGATAATTGGAAGGGAATAGTAGGGACTTTTTTTGGAGTGGAAACTTGCAAGGCCAGCAGCACCTAAGTAATTATATCAAGAATACGATGTAAGGTCAAGGTGACCTAGGTAATGGTAAATATAAAATGTGTGTGGCCACAGATGTAGCAAAACTGGAACTAACGGGGAAAAAGCAACTAGGGGCAAGTTGTTTCTTTGGGATATGAAGGGCAGAGAAATGGAGGGGTCAAGGTGGTTGGAGGAAGAACAATCATGGAGAAAAAAAAAAATCAAGAGAAGGTAGAATAAAAGGGGCCAGTTGTATGCAAGCAAACTGCTGGTCAGAGTTTCTCTGACTGAGCCCTGTACCTCGGAACTGCAGGCTATCCAGTCCTTTTTCTTAAATCTTGTTTCTGCATGATCCTGGGGAGAGAGGGAGGGCAGAGGGGGAGAGAGAGCACTGCAAGTCATACAAGTCGTGTACGTGTATGTTTTCATCAGCAAAATTCAATCTTGGTCAGCTGGAAAGGCAGAGAAGGATTGGGCTAATTGTTCCCATATTTATGGGAATACTTTCTGTGTGTATATGGGTGACAAGGAGTTGAAGACGCTGCTCTCTGTGTTGTCTGTGTGGCTGATGGCACTAGTGTTGTGTGTGTATCTGCACCTTTGTACTCAGCTACGGCTTTGGCTGGACTTGCAGAAAAGAACAGCAGCTGCCACAGCTCTGAGTCTGAGATGGGAGACACCTCCTGGGTCTTAGACCTCACCAGATTTAGCTCCACTAGACAAAGAGAAAGAAATCTCCTTCATCCCAGCGTTCAGCTGCTCCTTAGCATTGTCTACCCTCAAGTTGTGTATATTCTGCTAGAATCTCAGCGCACGCTAAAAGATGCTCAAATGAAAAAGGATCCTGTAGAAATCACATCAAGAAGATCCCCCTCCCATGTCACCTTCCTCCAAAATCAAGAAGAACTTCAGGGAACAAAAAAATTAAGGATCTGAATTTGGAGTTTAGTGGGGCTAGAATCACTGGCAGTAAAGCTGAAATTAAGCCTTCAAACTGTCTTTCTGAGACTGAGAGAGGTTGGAAGAAATACTGCCAGTTGTGATATGGATGGGGTAGGAAACACCCTACTGTGTGGGAATAGATCAGAGTTGATTAGCAAAGCCAATATTTCAACTGATGACACTTCTTCCCAAATTGAAATTGGGATAAACAGTTGGTTTTGCTTCAGAGTCGATTAGCAAAGCCAGTATTTCAACTGATGACACTTCTTCCCGAATTGAAATTGGGATAAACAGTTGGTTTTGCTGAGGTTTAAATTAGGGGTTTGCATTAGTTCAACTCCAGGCAGGACTGAACACAGCTGATGCATTTCTGAGAAGATTTCCATGATGGATAACATGTAACAGTTGACAAGGTGACTCATCCCTCCACAACCAGTAACGGACTTCAAGAATCAACCCTGGGAAGTGAACAGAAAGCCTACTGATTTTCATTAATGGATGATAATTGCACTCCTTTTGGGTTCTGGGGGTTAAGCACCTCACTGGAATCAAGGGGAGGTGTTTAGTTTTTTTTTTTTCATTTGGATGAGCAGACTCTCAGGAATCAACAAGAGAAAAACCCCTAAATGTCAGCTCATCCTGGACTATTTAGTCTGGAAGGACTAAGAAGGAAAATCCTGGTTATTCCACTTGATAGGGAAAGGGTCCCAGCTCATAGGAAAGGGCATTTGAGTGCTGGTATGGATATAAGAATTGCTATAAGAGAAAATTTGCAAATCTCTATCTAGTTCTTGGGACTAGATAAATACTTTTGATCAGAGTGAAATTCCAAGAGTACAATTAATTACTGATGAAGTTTTCATCCCAAAATAGAGTTACTTATAAAGCTAGTGCTTAACTTTCATCTTTAGTTTCAAATTGATTTATTATTGAAATGAAAAATACCTTTTTTGAAACATATAGAAGATTTAGAAAATTGATTGAAAACATAATGTCTGTCTCATGTAATAAAATTTAGGGTTCACTTGATATTTTAATGAAATACATTATACCATGGTTTCCATTTTCCCAACAAGTTCACCATCATGAACAATCATTCTTGAATGCTTACCTCAATAGATGGATGCAGTGAAGAAAAATACCACGAAGAATAATTGTTGATCATGTGCTGGCTGGGCGACCCACTCTCAAGTTTCTTATTTTCATTTATATTCTACAAAGGCTCCAAAAAGTAATTATGACATTTGAGTTTCTTATCACAGAATCACAGAATCTTAGTGGTTGGAAGGGACCTCTGAGATCATTGAGTCCAACCACAAAAACAAAAACAAAAAAACCCCCCCCCCAAAAAAAAACCCAAAACCAAAACCAAAAATGATCCAGGGTAGGCCATGATTTTCTAAAACATGTCCCTATGGGTTCAGTTTCTCAAACACTGTCTCAGTCCTATCAGGCCCTGGTTAAACCAAATGGAAATGCTGTGTAGCAGCTGCTTTTGAAAAAAATCAGTCACATATTTAGGTACTTGAGGAAGAAATTTTTCTTAACATTGCTAAAGATGGTGATATCTCACTGGATTTTGGTGATATTTTTGACTCCTTAAATGTTGGAAAGTTTCTTAAAATATTCCTCAGAAGATCTACTATTTCTGAAAATTCTGCCTCCAACATCTGACATGAAACCTTCTGTGAAAGACTGTTGGCTGTTCAGTTGGTCCTCAGTATGCTCTGTACTACAACCAACTACACCAGTGAAATGCACTTCCCATGTAGGTATGCGTTTTCCAACAGCACTAGTGACAGTGAATTAATTTTAATGTTCAAGTTGGCCACAGATGGCTTGGGGACTTCTACAGGGACACCATAGCCAAGCAGAGGTCCAGAGCAAGCTCTGCAACATGAAGCAATACAGCTACGTCAAATATGGTGAAGAGCAAAGGATGATTTGTACTGAGTGAAATACTAACTAGCCAAAGTACTGCATACCCATGACTCTCCTGTTTCTGAAAACTAAGCTAGATCATAGAATGGTTGGAGTTGGAAGGGACTTTAAAGATCATCTAGATCCAACCCCTCCCCAACACAATGGGCAGAGACACCTTCCACTAGACTACACTGCTCAAAGCCCCATCCAGCCTGGCCTTTCCCCTACACAATGGGCAGAGACACCTTCTACTAGACTACACTGCTCAAATCCCCGTCCAGCCTGGCCCTGAACACCTTCAGGGATGGGGCAGCCACAACTTCTCTGGGCAACCTGTTCCAGTGTCTCACCACCCTCGCAGGAAAGAATTTCTGATATCTAATCTAAATCTCCCTTCTTTCAGTTTAAAACCATTACCTTTTGTCCTATCACTACACACCCTGACAAAGAGTCCCTCTCCAGCTGTCCCTTTAAGTACTGGAAGGCTGCTAAAAGGTCTCCCTAGAGCCTTCTTTTCTCCAGGCTGAACAACTCCAACTCTATCAGCCTGTGTTCATAGGAGAGGTGCTCCAGCCCTCTGATCATCTTCATGGCCCTTCTCTGGACTCACTGCTTCTTAGGTTGGGGGCCTCAGAGCTGGAAGCAGTATTCCAGGTGAGGTCTCAAGAGAGTGAGTGGAGGGGCAGAATCCCCTCCCTCAACCTGTTGGCCACTCTTCTTTTGATGCAGCCCAGGATGCATTTGGCTTTCTGGGCTGCCAGCACACATTGCTGGCTCACGTTGAGCTTCTCATAACACCCCCATGTCCTTTTCTGCAGGGCTGCTCTAAATCCATTCTCCACCCAAGCTGTATCTGTGCTTGGGATTGCCCCAACCCATGCACAGGACCTTGCACTTGGCTTTGTTGAACTTCATAGGGTTCACATGGGCCCACCTCTCAAGCCTGTCCAGGTCCCTTGGCATTCCTTCCCCTCCATTCGACCGCTCCACACAGCTTGGTGTTGTTGGCAAACCTGCTCACTCCTACTGTTCATGTTGCCAGCAAAGATGTTAAACAGCACTGGTCCTGGTACCGACCCTTGAGGAATGCCACTCATCACTGGTTGCCACTTGGACATTGAGCTGTTGACCTCAAATCTTTAAGTCCAGTCAGTTCCTTGCAGATATTTGCATAGAACCACCTCATCATGGAAACGTGCCAGCTTAATTGTCAGCAGCTCAGCAACTGTGTATGGCATCTCAGTGACCTGTCTAATCATACCTAATTCATCACATCTAAGTGGGAGAAAGGGTTTCTTATCAAGGACCTGTATGCAACGATGTCTAGTATAAATGAGTTAATGCTACTTATAAAAATCTTTATAGTTCTTCAATCTTTTGTTCACATATATTTCACACTAAGTTTTAAAATATCACCTTATACCTTGCGATTGCTGGTCTGTTGCTTTTAAACAACCTACCAGCTACCTATTTCAATTTTTTAAAAAACTGTCGCAAAGTTCAGTACCAAATCAGGATCTAAAGAGCACTGAGATAAACAGATGTAATTAGAAGATAGGTCATCCACACCAGTAAGAATTTACTTCACATTCCAAGTAGTTTTCTTCATATAAAATTATTTATTACTAATTATGTGGCAGGTTCTGCAAGGCTGATCACAAAGCAGGATTCAGTGGTGTTAGGCATCAACCCGAATAAAAGACTGCTATTGTGCCAAATATTGTCAATTAACTAAAGACAATATTTGTAAAAGTGAAGATCAGAGCATACAAGGATTTTAAGGTTCACTTACACCCATACGCAGAATACAGCAGAAGAAAAATTTGGAAGACAATGTAAATGTGATGGTGCCGTGTAGTGTCGTATAAATGTATGACATTTGTCTAAACATGCCCCAGCATTTTACGTCCTGACACAGCAAGACTTTTTCTTCATATCAGATTGAAGTTCAATGGTTTTCTCTTTCACTTTATCTTCATGTTCCTTTAAAATCCTGGAGAAAGAAACAATATTTTTGAGTGAAAAAGTCAGTAACACCCATCAGACAAAAAACATTTCCCCAATGCTTGTAAAATTGTCCAGAGATTAAGAGAAAATGACAGAATTTTATGAACAACAAAAAAAGTACAATTATGGTGGCTCCATCACAAAACCACCTTTGTTCATGCAGTTAGGAAAATGTAGTTGGTGCCAATTGTTAGCATTTATTACAGAGACTCAAAACAGCAACCTCCACTTGATATTTTTGGGGCTAGAGAAAAACAAAATCACATCTTGCTACCTACACATTTATCAAACAGCTAAAATTCACAAAATCTCACTAACTATAGCAACAATATCTGAAAATTCATTACCAGTGTTTCCACCTCTGCTAAGTAGTTCAGAGGGGACGGATTTATCTGTATTTTTACCCCTAGCCTTTATATAACTTAAAAAAAAAAATCCAACTCTCCCTCTCTTGAAGCCCCCAGGTAAGCAGCAGAATTTGAGCTGTAATGAGCAAAGGGAATAAAAAAAGAAGCAGATCCAACATTCTGCTGCAAGGACTCAGCAGCATCCATTTCCAAACGTATTTCTCCAAACCTCCAAGAACTTCCTGCAAGAACTATCACAGCATCCCAGGGCCTCAGCTTTCCTAGCAGAAGTTCAGGAGTTTCTGGGTCTATACAGAGCTTTACTAGCTTACACAGGAATCTACAAACCTGAGCAACTGCTCAGTTGGAGCAACAGGGTCAAGCTACAGACAAGTTTAAAAGGACCAAATATTTCATGATGGTAAGTTCCTACCAAACTAATTTAACAAACAGAATCCACTGTCATCAGTGACAGGGAAGTCAGGCACATATAGAATATATAGATTATGTTTTCTTCTTACCTAGCTAAGTGATCTGTCATCAGTGACAGGGAGGTCAGGCACATATAGAATGCATAGATTATGTTTTCTTCTTACCTAGCTAAGTGATTCAGGGGCTTTTCGATATTGTAGCCAGAATATGCACTGCATTCATAGAAAATCAAATTGTAATCCTAGAATCAAACAGAAAGACATTTTCAATTAATTTCACACAATATCTCATTCCAGCTTTAAAAAAGCAACACAGATACACTGAAATATGCAAATAAAGAAATAGAACCTCTTAAGAAAAATTAGGATTTGATTCTAGAGCTAACAGTAAAAAGCAACAGAAGAAAGAAGTCCAAGTGCACTTCCAAAACAACAACTATATGTCTTTCTTAACAGGCATTTGTTCTATACGACGACTTTTGCTAGAAGAACTTGACCTCTCAAAGGCTTAAATGCAAACATGTCTTATAAGTTACTGAAGTCTTCTGAACTTTCCTTGTGATGGGGCAATTACTACATCACTAAGTTCTTCAGAAAGCAGGTGGAAATAATTCCAGTGACTTTTTTTTTTTAAGACCTTGGAAAGCTTCAGCAGCAGTGTTTCTGTACTCAACAGTTTGAGACCAGTGTTTTCCAGCAAATGAAGCAGTTAAAAGCCTCAGTAAAAAACAACAACAATGTAATTCTATTTCATTTTTTGTACTTGTGAAATTTTTCTGCATCTTCTTCTGCAGTCAGTCTGCACCTTGTTTGGTTTTGTAGCCCCTGGGAGCTTTGCAATTAAGAATGATGGAGAAATGACCAAGTCCTGGAGACATAGTCAGCACTTCAGCTGAAGCCTTATCACAATAAATGCAAGAGAGCATCTGCAAAAAAGCCTGACCTGGCAGCTATGATGGCAAAAGAAGTTTGAGAGGGAATGACAGACTATCTTCTCCAAAATAGACATCTGACTACTTTCACAAGATACTACATTGAAGCTCACCTACATTGCTTCTGTGGTACTACCACTTGCCCTTTTACCCATCCAGATTTCAACTTTCTGTTCACTTTCCACTTTTCAATAGCAGTGTCTTACTGCTATTCATGACAGTAGCTTAAAATTCAAGTCAGTCAGTATCTTAGGACATTACAATCACGTGTCTGCATATTTTCAATTTGTTTGCTATTAACTGTGGTTACTGAGTTTGTACTTTAAAAGTACTAAAAACGACCAGGTATTTCAGTTTTGGTTTGGGTTTGTTTTTTGTTTTGGTTTTTACTTTTGTTTCGGGTTTTTTTTAAATATACTCTGCTTCCAAAATTGCACAGCTTTTTAAAATTTCTATCATCTTCATGAAATTTGAAAGACAAAAATTGGAGAAAAGAAGTTTCATAAATATGGTAGTTTATTTTAGCAGGTCTAAAAAAATACTTCAATATTATCAAATGCCAGGTTTGCATATGTTGGTTATATGCTTTGTTCTAGTGAACATTGGGATTGAACCACTTCTAGTAGCTTCTGGGTGGCCAGATAAGCACAGAAGAGCAGAGAAGGGAAGAAATCAGTTACTGTCGGATGGATATTTTATTGAATTTTTTTTTTTTTAAAGTGTTCTGGTTAATATTTACAATTATGTCACCCTATGATACCCTTACTTTCCTTAGAAAAGTTTTAAGATAAATTTTGCCCAGCTCAAATTTCTCACTAGATATGCACACAGAAGTCTGAAATAAAACTCACACCCCTTTTTTCTACTCAGCTGATCAGAACTCTAATAGAAAACCTACTATGATCAGTATGTAGTTATTTTATATCAGTCAAGCAAAGAGTGATACTACTCCTAAATCTTCTCCACATACAACAGTATTTCACTAGAGGTGAACTTTCAGTGATGACATCATTTACACTGGCACGAATCTGAATGGATTTTTCAACAAATTCCAGGGATAGGACAAATTCTTATTGGTGAAATATAACAATTTAAACTCCATTGATATTAATTAGTTATTTCTGTCAGTCTGGCAAACAGCTCCTTCTCTGGAGGATGAGTTAGCCTGGAAATACAAAGTGTCATTCCTTTGAATCAGGGAGGAAAATTTAATTGGTAGAATACACAATGAGAACAAAGTAGCAGAAGGCAGGACACATATAATAAGCCAAGAAATGCCACCCGTCTCCATCCAGGAATTAGCTATTGAACCTGAATACCACTGGCAATTACTTCATTTTAAGAAGTTACATACAAATCAGCAGACATCTAAAGAACAGGGAAGGAAATATGATTACCAGAGGGAGCTGGGTACTTTCTGTCCTGTAAAGCAGTATCACTCTGAGAAGAATAGCTCGAACAGCTCCCTCATTAGCAGCATTTGTATAACAATGGCAGTGACAGGTTGATAAAGGAGACACTGATTGAACACACAGTAACAGTCCTCATCCCATGAAGCCTATATAGTCTGCAAAGTCAAGGCAGGCAAAGGTATTATTATCTTATTTTAGAGTGGAGGAACAGAAATAATGGATTTATTGACCATTTAAGATCATTCAGGAAGTCTGTGCAGGACGAAAATAAAATCATGCTGCCTGAATGCCTGAGCAGCACCTTATGTCATAAGCTATTTTATTTAAATAATTGGCAGTGGTTACACTAATTCACTCAAACAGAACATCTGCTGCTCCTGGATGCTGACAATATGATCTGAATACTCTCCATATTGTGCTCATATGAACTCTCGATCAGTGGATCAAGCTAAGCTGAACAGAAATTTGCTAAATGAAGTTTTTCTTCTGGATCCTTTAAAAAAAAAAGTCAAATGGACTCCTTTTTATTTTCTTTCATTTTCTTCTCTATTTTCTTTCTCTCTCTTTTTCTTTATATTCTCAGTAGCTCTATCAAGAGAGTTTTAGATATTTTCTACCAGGTCATTCTTGTACTGCATGTGAACATCTTGTTTTGCATCCGCTGTTTCTCCCTGCAAAGTCAATACTGCAGAATTCTCCTTACCATCATGATATTTACTCTTTAATTCATTCAACAGTTTCATCACAGCCTTGTTGCTCCTTATGATGCCTTCCAGAATCATTATCCACATTCTATGCCCCCTTTCCCCAGGTATCCCCCCACACACTGCAACTACCAGTCTTCTAAAATGACAAGTAATTGAAAGGGCTCCCTTCGGGCTGTCATTCTTCCTTTTATTAATGAAGTGTGCTGCTGCCTGCCTTGCAAAGAAGTTACGTGTCACGTGCATTATAATGGGAGCCCTTGGGTTTCTGACCAAATTTGTAGTATGCTGACTTGTAAGATTTGGGACCGAAACAAAGCAAGAGTTAATATAGCTGGGCTGGAACACCCTCTGAAAGTGCACTTTCCGTCCTAACTATACAAAAAACTAGGAAAAACCAACCCCATGCCATGAAACCTTGCAACAGTCCATAAAAGCTGTTGGACTTCAGGGTCAACAAGCTAATCTGGTTTGTTGTCTGCAGGAGCACAGGTTCAGAGCTGTTTTCACCAAATATGGCTATACCTATTTGAATCAGATCAGCATCTAGTCCCATGTATTTTGGGTCATTTGTGAATAATTCATGGCATTATTCACAAAATGAGTGATTCAATTGCATTCATTAATAGTGACAGTGGTATGTGGTTTCATAGGAATAACATGGCTATTTAGCAAGAATTAATATTTCATTAAAATTCATGATTATTATTAGCTCAGCAAGCAAATTGTTATAATTCAATTATATCTATGGGGCTTTTCAACTAATCCATTGTCATTAATCATTCTTTCCCTTAGCTACCTCAGGCAGCACTCTCAAACATTCAAATGAGTCACTCAGATCCATTCATTTGACTGTAACCATCTTTGATTTGACAACTTTCTTTGTTTTACTTATGCAAAATATCTTATTTTCTTGCATGACACGTTAGGACTAATGGCCTGGTGGGCTGTGAGTTCTATATATTAGAATGACTCATCTTTGTTTTAGTAGTACAATTTTTTAAGAGAGCTAAATGACACCTAAGACACCTACTCTGTCCATTTAGCATTTATGCATCATTTGTTTTTTCACAGGAGGATTCAGTGTTACACCCTGGAGTCCCTCCTCCCGGGTCTCAAAACTATCTGCATTTCCGTGCATACAAGAAAACAAAGCAAATTTCTAAAAGGAAAGTCCAAAAACTGATATTGCTCTCCTGCAAAAACAAAGTAATGGACACAAACCTGAATAGAGAGGTATGTTTGTAAAAGGCTATATGAATAATCAAGATAAAAAGAGATCTGGCCCTAACTCTAGCAGCAATCTTTCCTATAAACCAAGAACAATTCAGATGCATTTCAAATTTTGAAAATATGCTTTTTTGTTACCAGCAAGCAGAGCTGCAAATCTATTTTCAAAGGAGAAGCAAGTACATACATGAAACCCAGCACGTTGTTTAATTTAGGTAAATTCCTACCAACTCAGTTAATTTCTCAGGAATATTGGGATGACTTATTTCAAAACAAATGAATATTCTGGAGGCATTGGTGTTCAAACTATATGCGTTGTATAGAGAGATTCAAAATTAAAAATTCTGGGGATGGTACACAAGAATATAAAGAAGTGTCTATTTGTAGACCCTTAATGCTTAAATTATGGCCCATGGATCACCAGTGCTCTGGTAGATGCAGACTGTTAACTCTATTTATTTTATCTCCTTGATAGAAAGTTACTAAAAGTAAACATGTTTTCTACTCCTATCATAGGAGTAACAGATGGTCTTCTGTGGTTTTACAAGAGGTAGGAGGGGGAAAAGATCTCCAAATTATTTCTGTTAAGAGCTCATCCACAGAGACAAGAAAGAAAAAAGAGAGAGGAGGAGGGAGGAAAAAATAGAGAGAAAGAGAGAACAAAGAAAAAGAGAAAGAGGGGAGAGAGAGAGACAATGAGAGTGAATTTTCAAATATTTTTTACACCACTCACTTTTTGGTTTTATTTTCATCTAGACAGTTTTATAACTACTGTAATTATCAGCACTTGCATCACTAAGAGCTGAACTGATGAGTGCATCGGGGTTCCTAATCCTTAAAAATACTTGTCTGATTAAAATTAATCCGTGTTTCTATGAATTTAGACACACTCAGACTCCATTTTAAACCCTTCACTTTCAAGTTTTGTGAAGGGTTTCCCTCTAAGTATAGTACCTTAGCAAGATGCTCTCCCATTCCCATAGGGACCTCCCGTTCCTTCTCGTTATCAGTTTTATTCCCCAACAAAAGCACAGGTACATTCTCCCCAGCTGTCTCCTGCAGAACAAAGAATGAATATCAACCAAGGCACTGCATTTAAAAAATCACAGATCAAGAGGATAAAAACTAACAAATGTTACACTACAAGACATTTAAGACATCACATATGAGCCAGATACGTGCCACTTTACTTACAAACATGTCAGGAATTAAAGTTGGATAAAAGACATGAAAAAGACAGAATGCTAGAGATTGCACTAACTTGGCATTTAATAAAAGCACAGAATTTCTTCATACTCAATATTAAAATGGAAGAGAGAATACACAGGCTCTTACATTGCGTGTTTATAGCCATTGCTTTTCTAATTATATGGACAGGAAAATAATTACAACATCTGGGTACAATTATGCCAGACAAATTACATAAAGTAGTGGAGAGATACAAAGAATAGGCCCCAAAAACAGGCACGAAACAAAATTTGTTCCAAAAAGTAGGCTGAATGCTGCAGCAGTAAATGGACTTGACCTTCTGTCTTCAACTTAGCAATAGTTTGTAGTAAACAAAATTAGTCAGTAAAGATGAGTGAACTATTACAATTAGGAAAAAGACTTTGACCACAATATTTTATTTTTCTGGATTGTTATCCGGAATTCTCCACTTTTCCCATACTCAATTAAAACAATCACTGATTTGTTAAGATCTTATATTTAATAAGATCTTATATTTAATAAGACTTGCAAAGTCACCTCTTGGCCACTAGGTAAAACAGCGTATATTATACTAGAACACATCATCAGACCATCATCACTGATCCCAGTGCTAGTGGTGATCCAATGAGCTAGATAATCTTTATAAGAAATCAGAGGACTCCATGCTGGGCTTTCCCACCACTCATTTTAAGTCCTTAAAACCCTGGAACTGTGATTATTTTCATAGGTACAGAGATTCTAAAAACAGCTTTACTGGTAACTGCAGACCAAAATCACAAACAGAAGTGTAATTGCGACAAGAAACATGCTGCTGTCTGCACTTCTAACACTCCCTGTCCAGAAGAAGGTAGAAAATAACGACACCAGAGTTCAGATTTAAAGTTATGTCATATTACCTCGATGCTTATCAGCCACTGCTTGACAGCTGTGAATGTGTCTTTTGCTGTTATATCATACATGACAATTACACCATCAGCTTTTCTGAAAAACTGCTTGGTAATACTTCGGTACCTACAAGTAAGAACATGTTTATAGCTCTCTTCAACAGCAGCAGCAATCTGACAATATAAGTAAAATCTTACAGTAGTTTCCTCCTGCCGCCCCCACAGAGGAAGATGTTGCCAAAGGGTTTCTTTTAATCATCGAGTCTTAGTAAAGATTAAACCCCTGTTAATTTGCTTTATATATATATATCTTTTCTAAAATTCCATAAAATAGACAAGGGAGAAGCTGTAACACTGATCTTCACTGCAGATCCCATTTGAAAGGTGAGGCTTATTATGAACTGTAGTAAGCAATCCCATTGCTCCTGAATCATCAGACCCCTTTTCACATTCAGCAAAAGTCACAGAATACACTACTATCACAAATTTCTGCAACAGCAAATAAATTCTTTGCAAAAAAATGTTTTTTGAAAGAAAGTGTTTGGAAAAGTTTCCCTCTGCCTTCTTTAATTGATTCTGGGTTAGTCTGGATTATCAGCTGCATATCTCACCTTCTCCCATCCTCTTTAATTTTAAACTTGGAGCAGAAATTTCCCCCTGACTAATTATTTTGCCTAGATCTAGCTAGATTTCTGTTTGAGGCTTTTTTCCCAAGCTTCTTGTAGAAAACAGATCATTATAATCATCCTTGCTTCTAGTAATATAAAACTACACAATAGGTGAGGCAATGGGGAAGGAAATTGCCACTGAAAACTTACAAAAACTTGGTGATCTCTAATTACAATGGGATCGTTTTGGTGAAAAAAAAAACCACCTTATTTTTTTTAACTTTTTAAACTATTAAGGTATTTTCTGCTATAGAAACAATTCTAGGTACATTTTAAAATCAGCCTTCTTCCTAAAGATACTGCGTGCCTTTTAAGAGCTTTAATAAGAATCTCTTTTACAGATTGGCAGTTTTTCAGTGGACACTTAGCACCAAATCAGCACATTATTCCTGCTAGGCAAAGATCTAAACTGTGAATTCCCCAGCTGTATTAGGAATACTCCTAGATTTGTTCCTCTCCCAAGAAGCATGATTAGGTCCATGCTCACTCATCTTCAAACAGATGATTCAAGGAACAAAACCTTAGAATGTGTACTGGTTTTGACAGGCATAGAGTTAAATTTAATTTTACTAGGTTGTACAGGGGCTACGTTCTGGAATTGTGATGAAAACAGTGTTGGTAACACACCAATTTAGCTACTGCTTAGCAGTGTGTACACAGCATCAAGGCATTTTCTGCTTCTTGGACTGCTCTCCCAGTGAGTACTCAGGGGTGCACAAGAAGTTGGGAGGTGACACAGCTGGGACAGCTGGCCCCAACTCACTAAAGGGGTATTACATACCATATGATGTTGTGCTCAGCTAAAAGGGTATTACATACCATATGATGTTGTGCTCAGCAATAAAAGTGCAGGGGTGAGAGAGGTTGGAGAAGGCAGCAACTCCTCAGGGACTGGCTGGGCATCAATTAACTGGTGGTGAGCAACTGGAGGGGTTTTTGGTGGTGGTGGGTTTTGTGGTTTGGTTTTTGGTTTGTTTTTTTTAAATTATAATAAGCTATCTTTATTTCAACAGTGAGTTTTCTCACTTTCACCTGCTGATTCTCTCTCCCTCCATCCCACTGGGGACAGGGGAGTGAGCAAGCAGCTGCGTGGTGCTTAGCTGACTACTGTGTTTAAACCAAACCAGAATGTTTCTCACCGTTCCTGGCCAGCAGTGTCCCAGAGTTGCAGGGCTACCTGGGTATTATCTACTGTGATGGTCTTCACATTGTAATCCACACCTATAAGAGAAATACACAGAATCACACAGAATCGTAGTGGTTGGAAGGGACCTCAGAGATCATCGAGTCCAACCAACAAAAAAAAAAAAAAAAAAAAAACAACAAAACCAAAAACCACAAACCACCACCTAAAAACACAACAACAACCACCAAACCAAAAACCATCACCCACCCACACAGCACCCCACCACAAACCAGTAATCTTGGGCACGAGAGCATGCCCTGAAGAACCACGTCTACACGTTTCTGAAATACCTCCAGGGATGGTGACACCGCCACCTCCCTGGGCAGCCCATTCCAATGCTGGATAACCCTTTCAGTAAAG
>NW_015090825.1:1505561-1550839 GCF_001431845.1 Calidris pugnax
AGAAGAGACCGACCCCCGTCTCTCTACAGCCTCCTTTCAGGTACTTGTACAGAGCAATAAGGTCTCCCCTCAGTCTCCTCTTCCCCAGACTGAACAACCCCAGTTCCCTCAGCCTCTCCTCGTAAGACTTGTGCTCCAGACCCCTCACCAGCTTCGTTGCCCTTCTCTGGACCTGCTCCAGCACCTCAATGTCCCTCTTGTGGTAGGGGGCCCAAAACTGGACACAGTACTCGAGGTGGGGTCTCACCAGTGCCCAGTACAGGGGGTATGTTGGCTCTTTATATGCTCAGTTTGATCTTTGAAAACCTGATCCAGCAAATAGCAACAATTCCAGCAAGTGAACAAGATAGATACTACATTAAAAATTCTGTCCATAGTCTCTAACTATCAGAGAAAAACAAGAGCCTTCATTTGCCAGAAATTCTTCAGTAATAAAATACTGAATGTTAACAGAGTAGTTGAATTTTGTAAAAGCTGTAAAATAAGTAACTTTCCAAATCAGGACACGTGAGTCAAGGGTCCATTTGACAGTCCACAGCAGTCTAAGCCGTTTAGCCTGGAATTCATGCTGTATAACTTCAGTTGTATGAAATTTCAGGGTTTAGGCAGAGCTAGCCACATAGGCACCTTCTGCAGTTCATGAAAAAACACAAGGGACCACACTAAGGGGACACTGGAACCTAAGATAAATGCTGAAGATAAATGGACTGAGTATGTGGAGAATCTCCTCACCTCTTCAGAATATAGACAATGAGCTGACTACTGTTAGGCTAGTTCCCTAATTTTTATGTGGCTAAATGGAAGTGAGACAAAAATTACTTTATCCAAACTTTTAAATTAATCCTCTCCCAATTCCCCTAACCTGTGATGATATAAGTATCTTCTGGATATTTGTAACAGTAATTAATCTTAAATATTAATCAGTCACTGCCACCTCCTAATAACAACCTGCATTTTCTTATATCACACAAAATCATAAAATAATTCAGGTTGGAAGCAACCTCAGTAGTTCATCAGCAATTTCTTCCACATCAATGGGATTTTTACCACTGGCATTAATGAAGAAGCATCCACAACCACGTTCCTTCAATGGGCAATTAAGAAATCTGATGGAGGATATATCCATTGCTTATATCTCAAGGGAAGAAGCTTGAGCTATTCTGTAGAAATTCAGTAATGCTCTTCTCTCAGGTTGTTCACTTGACTTTTGAAGTCTCTGTATCTTGCCAGCCATAATCCACATCTGTGAAACTCATTGATGTGAAGACGAAATCAAAGCTATGACAAACACTCGCTTGCCATTGGATTTGCAAGAACACTGGATGACCAACCAAAAGATGAAAAGGTCAGACACATTCCTGTGCTTTTCCTCTGGAAGCTCCAGGCAATTGGTTACACTGTGTAAGATCCCAGAGTCTAGAGAAGCGTATCAGCCGTTTCCAAGACAATAGGGATAAGACATAGCACCAGATTCTTAAATGTAGACAACTGCATATAGGTGTCTAAGCTCCCATTACAGTTAATGAAGATCTAGTTAATGAAGAGCTAGGAGTCCAGGAAATTACTAAACTCACCCTGAAGTAGGCATCAAGGGTCAGATTAATTGGTCCTTAGGCTCCTCTGGCTGGACTGATTCGGAGAGGATGGTGGGGTAGAATTCAGCTGTTTGCTCACAGACACCTAGTGCTATCCGAGATGCCATTTGGCATTCAAAATCTATGTTTCTGGCAGGCCACCCAGGAGACCTGCTCTATTCCAAAGCAGCAGCCGAAATCCAGGTGAAATACCTTATAGTGCCAAAACTAATTTAAATCCCTATATCTTAGATGTTCCCTGTAATGTGAACTCAACGTATCAGTAGAAATTTAAACTTGGGTGTCTTTATCTGCCCTGTAAGTCAAGGGAGCTACAGCAAGTGCTCACCTGGATGTTTTTAGATTGTCACAAATTCAAGACAAATCCATTACTTTAAATACCTTTTATTGTGAACAAGTTTTATTTCATATATGCTGCAGAATAAGTAAGGCCTAAATACAGACCAAGTATAATGAATCTGGTCAATTACAGTAACTCAGCCGTATTGCATACTATGTTGAGTCGCATACTTAGTTTTTGTACCTTGACTATGCGTCTGACTTTTGAAAGTTTGGTTTACTACTACAGGCAACGTAAGTACAACATAGGTTTTGAAGTGTTTGGCTTGGAAAACACAGTTCCAACATATTTCTTTGGTGCTTATAATGCTAGATATTCAAACATAATTCAGATATTCTACTTTCTAAAACAAAATCTGGTTCCTTAGACGGATAGAGACGGGGTACGGAGGTGGGATGGTTAGTACAGTGCAGTCCAGAAGACAGGATATCAGTTTCAGAACAGTGAGATCTATGAGGAAATTCTAGCTTCACTGAAATCAATAGGATTTTTCTGAGTTATTTATTTATTTATGCCAGGACTTCAGTATGAAATTTACTCTGAAACCTCTCCATCAATTACCTACCTCTCAGTTTAGGAGAACTCACTTTGCATGTCCTACTCTCCTTTTGGATAATGGCTTTTACAACATCTGTATGTTACTGCTTTTTAACACGGAACCTGATCAGTAGAAGGACCTAAGTACCGTTGGAACAAAAATAATAATAATAGTAATAATTTTTCTTAAACTTACCTACAGTAGCAGCTGTGTCTGGGAAAAAACAATCTTCACAAAACCGCCTTAAGAATGAAGTCTTTCCAACACTCGAATTGCCCACAACAATAATCTTGAATAAGTGGTCCAGGACAGAGTTTATTCTCTCCTCCTTCAAATAAAAGCAAACATTAGTCTCCAACTGTTCTACAAACCCTTTGCCTCTCCAATTTGTCATGTCTTGAAGGCTAACTGAGATGGAGAACAGAAGATATTTTATCCTATCATGTTCTCCATTACTCATTAAGCAATGTTCTGTTTCTTAAAATAACTCAGCATTTCAAATGTCTGCCATGCATCATTCCAAATAATTTAAAATGCAGTGATTTGGACCAAGCTCTGGAAGTACACTGAATACAAACCTTGATATGAGACTGCATTGAAAAATGCATGAAATTCCCCAAAGAAAACAGTTTATGTTCATCCCTGCAAACCAAAACCCATACAGCTCCACACAGCTCTGCTCAGTCGGTTCTATGTTCATCCCTGCAAATCAAAACCCATACAGCTCCACACAGCTCTGCTCAGTCGGTTCACCCTATACCAATGACACTGAGGAAACAGCACATCTACACCTAAAATAACAGAAGCAAAGTCACATTTTTTTGGCTTATACCATCTATCACCAAATTCTCTCTGCTAATACCATGGAGCCAAGAGTTTCCATGGAACTACTGCATTTCTTCATCTGTTTGACATTACAGGCAGAAGCATGGGGAAAAGAGACACACAGAGAATTAGACTCGGTTAATCAGGTTGTAAATATCCAGCTATCTTTCTGTCACTGATTTTTTAAGCAGAAAGAAGAACCATTTGTTCTGCCAATCCACGCCCTGCTTACTGCAGGCTAAGCTAAGTGCATGATGGAGAGAATATTTATATCCTTTGTCAAGTAGGTCATTATTCCTAAAACCTCTGCACGTAGCTCAGGAGTTGCTTATGGAAGAAGACTGTAGCACCAGCTGGTTTGCAGGGGGTGCCCTAGCTGGTCTCTTCTATTTTGTGCAGAGGTGGGGGGAGGAAGAGGGAGATAGTGAGTTTGTTCTTAATGCTGCAGAAGGGGAGCAAGATCACAGATGCTCCTGGGATTAGTTTGTTTGGCTGGGGGTTGTGAGGAGGGAGAGGAGAGGAGGGAAGGGGGGTGGCAGGGAAAGGCCCTCTGCCAGGTATTTGAGGTACAAAATCCCTGAGACCGCTGACTTCAAGAAGACACCAGAACTGAACTTACTGCGTGACAGACCTTTGAATGGGACATTGAAGTCTGGCCTTGCAAGTGTTTTCTACAAATATATTGAAGCCTTACAGAAAGAAACAGATGTGCACTTGATGAGGGGAAAAAAAAATAACCTAACCAAAACTGTCTTCCTTAGTATGAAAAAAAATTCATTCACTGCTGTACATTTTGGGGACAAAAATATATCTCTCTTTTGTGAGCTGGGCTAATAGCCCATTACAACTATAGATTTCTCATCTCATTGTTCACTTCTCTTTTTCTATTAAAATCCCAAACTCCACTTCAACTAGAGACTGCTAGTAATACACAAACATCAATACCAAGCACATTTTCAGTTCTGCTGAAAAACACTCCCAGCTGATTAGTCTGTATGCTCTAGGAAATAAAACAAGTTAACACACAATCATCAGTTTGGCACCATTTTCACAGTGCTTCTGAGAACACTAAGTAAATACATGGACTACATGACCTGAAATACCTTGTCCCTGGTGGTCACATACACCTCAGCAACACTCAAAGAGACCAGAGGCCTTCAGTTCAATTCCCAGCACAACAGGCAGTCATTTTTCATTGAGATGTATCAAGTCCATTTCTGAAAATAACCTTAATAATCAAACTTGATTCTAAAGCTGCATCTGAACACTAGGGGATACATACTAGGGGATCAGCTACTTCATAGTCTGCTTCAACAAAGTGCTGATGGGATTATGGAATAGTGGCAGGATATAAATTTACTTTAGCTTACAACGTAGTCTGAAAAAGTCTTCCCTAGATGTGTCTTTTGAGTGATCTTCATATAAACAGTATCCAGGTCAAATAACATACCTATCTTTTGTGCAATTTAACACAAACGTGGCAGCTGGCAGGTATAAACATAGTGGTTCATATCCCATATTGAAAGAACAGAGGGGAGAGGAGTTACACCTCAGGCAAAAGTTTTGAAAACAAAATCTTGCTTTGATTTCCATTATGGTTCCTTCAGGCGTTTCCCCAATCCTATCTCTGCTTATGCTAATGGCAGCTTCATCTTCATAGACACTCAGAAAAACGTTCAACCTGACTGTTAACAACAGAGCAGTTGCTGGCCCCATGTACTGCTGCAAATTCTTAGAGACTTTCAGAAGTCGTCTTCCATAGGATGGAAACGGACTTGTTCATTTCTAAAAGGAGAAAAAATTTAGATTGGTTCTACTCGCCTAAAAGATGGAGTAGGTCTTAGCAGCTGAATGACTGTGAATGTATGGTGAAGAGCAGCTAGGAGCCTGAGTTCAGTACAGCAGGCAAGGAGATCATGTAATGTGGTAATACAAAGCCATGTAGACTACAAGAACACAAATGCCGATGAATTGAAAAATGCAGGTTGTCTCAGACCCTTCATCCTCCTAGGGTAAAACAGAGAATGACAGGACTTCTTATCTGAGTGAGCTACATCGAGGCAATGAGATCATGTAATGCAGTAATACAAAGCCATGTAGACTACAAGAACACAAATGCCGATGAATTGAAAAATGCAGGTTGTCTCAGACCCTTCATCCTCCTAGGGTAAAACAGAGAATGACAGGACTTCTTATCTGAGTGAGCTACATACGTAACAACTGCATGAGATCATTCCGCCTCCCTTGCACAAGTATTTCTAGATCCTACACTCCCGTGCACTGCAGATCCTTTGAGCAGCAAAACATGAGGGGAGAGAAGGACTGGCTGCAGAAGACAGTCTAGTTGAGATATGGCCCTGAGGCTCATAACTCATGATGCAGCAAGCAGGGAGTTATCTTTTCTGAAGTTTTCTTCAGCTCCAGTTGAGGATTATATGCAGGAAAAAGACTTCCCACTCCTCCTAGCCCGGGCATGCTGTCAGGAAGGGGAATCATGGGACAAGATCACTTCTCATGTCTAAATCTCATGGTCAAAATGCAGAGATCCCAAGAGCTATCATTTAGGATACACAAAATTGTATGCGAAACCCATCAGAGTACAGCTGGTGCATAGAAGGAGAAGCACTACTCACACAGAGGGGCAGTGGTCAGACACCTACACAGTTTGGTGACTGCCTTAAGCAACGGAATGCCATCAACTAAAAAGTCATTGGCAGGCCTAGTCAGCAGGCCAAGAGGAACACGCAGGACCATGCACTGACACTTCTTGGGACAAAAAAGGGAATTCCCAGTTATAAGTGACCTTTGGAAACAAACTTCTTATTTACCCTCACAACGTTTCTTTAGAAACTGAAACAAATTGTTTCCAACAAGCAGGCAGGAGATATTTTATGATTTGTTCTCTCCTCTCCCTGCTCGCTCTCAACTGGTTTTGGGAAAAAAAAATAAACTATAGGAAATGAGATCTGAGGGAATGCCCAGTTCCTACCCAGCTGAAAGAATGTGCTTTCAAGGTGCATGACTGCTGAAAGAGAGCAGGCAGGATGCGCTTGTTCTAGCTGAACCTGATGATCTACCTGGATGTTGCTCTCCTAAAGTCCAAGGATGCCATTCTTCAAAAACGCGATACAAAATCAGTCATATAGCAAGTAAAAAGTATGCATTGTGCTAAATCATGTCAGAGGATGAAGCTCTGTTCTGTGCCCTAGACTTTTTATTAAAATGTGTCACTTAGAATTTATTATGTAACCATTGCATAATCCTATAATAATTTTTAAGATATGCTTGCTTCTTCTGAAAGAACTATGTAATTATGACCAAGTATACCTATTTTCCCTACACTTTAATCTTTTTAATATGTGCTACAAGAATCTAAAAATGAGTAATACTTAACAATGATACTAAAATTAGAAAACAAGCACAGCTAGTTCTGAAGCAATAGCAGTGCAAGAAGACTTTAGACTCCAAAGAAACGTACCTTCCAGCACATCGTTTTAAGGAATATTACTGCACGGTGAATTTATTGTTAACATGCACATACAAACTAGAGCTGAAAAAAAAAAATCTATACTTCAATTTACTAATTAGAAGTCTTCTCAAAGGTAAAGAAATTTGCTCTTATTATTTCTCAGATAGTGTAACATCTGCCAAACCTGACTCAAAAGTATCAGAATATGAGAAATTCTGACAAAAAAACAATCCCAACTTTTCAAAAAAAAGTTGCTTCTTTTTTAGACAATTGCTACTTTTCAGTGGACCTTCTTGTGTCATCTATTACAAGGCTTAACTCCACTTTTCCTAAACAGTCTTTCAGACATAAGTATATACACACAGTGTCTGCAGTTACCACTGCTTTAGGGTGAGCTTCCCTGCTTTGCACCTTCAACATTTACCTGCAGTATATTTCCATCTCCCTCTTCACACAATGGCTGATTTGTCATGCTTTAACTTAAAAACAGAAAACTAAATAATTTTAGATTCTAAGAATAATGCATTACCCTTCAACACCATTTCATGTTTTCCAAGGTCCAACAGAATAGAACAGAATAGTTCCAGTTGGAAGGGACCTACAACTATCATCTAATCCAACTGCCTGACCAATTCAGGGCTGACCAAAAGTTAAAGCAAATTATTAAGGGCATTGTCCAAATGTCTCATAAACACTGTCGGGCATGAGGCATCAACCACCTCTCTAGGCAGCCTGTTCCAGTGTTTGACCACCCTCTCAATAAAGAAATGTTTCTTCATGTCAAGTCTGATCCTCCACTGACGCAGCTTTGAACCATTCCCCTATGTCCTATCACTGGATACCAGGGAGAAGATCAGCACCTCCCTCTCCACTTCCCCTCCTCAGGAAGCTGCAGTGAACAATGAGGTTGCCCCTCAAACTCCTTTGCTCCAAACTAGACAAACCCAGAGTCCTCAGCTGCTCCTCATAGGACATGCTTTCCAGCCCTTCCACCAGCTTTGTCACCCTCCTCTGGACGCATTCAAGGACCTTAACATCCTTTTTAAGTTGTTAAGTTGTGGGGCCCTGAACTGCACACAATACTCAAGGTGAGGTCCCTTTTGTCCCCTTACATTTGACGACAGTGTTTCCTTCCCTACAGGCTGCTCTCTAGAAGATGATGGTGAGTGTTCCATTGATTGTTCTGTGTTTTTCTTATCCATTTCCATCTCAGAAGTAGTATTCTCATCTTCTTCAGTCCATCTATTCAGCTGCTTATCAGCCAGCCTGTCAAGAAGCTGGGGTAGGGGATCTTCCTCAATTGATATTATTCTTTGGAGATGCGATGCTTTAGACTTTCCTCCAGTGGCTCCAGTATCAGGCTCTACAGAGAGAATTCCATTCAGTCCAGCAGAATTCCTTCTCTTTGAGTTACTGAAAACATCATCTTCTTCAAATGAATGGCTAGACAGAGAAAAAAGTAAGTCTCTCACAAAAATACATTGGACCTGGTTTTATTCCTACTGTTTTATTCTAGTGTAACTGAATTTATAGTGTAACTGAATTTTATCTCCCGTGTTTTTTACCACTCACAGCAGACATAGTAGATTCGGTCCAACATCTACTGAAAAGTCAGCTCATCATACAATGTGTATGCATATATATAGCACACTGGTAATTATACACATCATGGGGAAAGCTAAGAATTTACAGGGAAAACCTGAACCAGAATACAAAATACAAGATTAGCCTAATTTCATGGAATAGCTAAAGTTAGTTTCTTCACTGTGATGTCCTACTCCCCTCCCCACTCTATTCTAGAAGAATAAAACAGCTCCCCCACCCTTTCTACGTGTAATCTCATTCTCTCTTTAGCAGGCAAGAAGGAAATGGTTCTGTTTAATGTGGATGAAAAAAACAAAAGGCCAAGTGGGGATTCAACAGAAGGGGAAGTGTAAACAAAATAGATCCCGAGTCTTCTCAAACGTGTGCAATGACCAGTTGCAGTTGCAGTAAGAGAAATGCTGACGTGATACAGTGAACAAAATTTCTTCATGAGACTGGTGCAGCAAGGGAACAGGTGCCCAAAGAGGCTGTGGGACCTCCATCCAGATGTTCAAAAACTCAACTGAAGGAGGGCCTGAGCACCCTTATCTAGTTTTGGAGTTACCCATGTTTAAGCAGGAGATTGGACTAGAGACATCAGAGGTCTTTCCCACCTAAATTCTTCTATGATTTTTTTGTGCTTTAATTGTTTTTGTCAATTATGCTCTGCCTCTCAGTACTGAACTTAACTAACCTATGTCTCTGAAAAGTTTCCCTCCATATACTTCATGACCTCGTGCCTGCACGGACATTGTCTTAGTTGCTATTTCAAAGTGAAATACTAGTCTTCTTTCCAGCTCCTCTTGTCTCAAAGAAAACATGCTAGAATTTCACTGAGATTATGATCTCATTCCCGTTGATTTCAAGTTTACAATCAAACAGTTGAGAATTAAATTTTCCATGTTTTACTAGTTCCACATCCCATACTTTACAATAGGACTGCTGCCCTCTGCAATGGGAGGGAAGGAGGTGTACTCTTACCAAGGCCATTGTACCACATCAACATAAGGTTTTGTGCCTCCCAGCATATACTCATCCACAACAGGGAAGTCTCTTGCCTTTGCAGAAAGCACACTTGTTTTATATGAAAACTTGCCTCTTTATTTCCAAATTTCTTAAAAAGCACAGTAACCTTATAGTGGCAGATACTTTAAAAATACATGCTTTGAAAAGTCTAAAGGTATCAGAAAGAAAACATTCCACATCATCTTTCTATAAGCCTCATTGTACTCAAACAGGGAACACAAGAAGAAAAGTTCTTACCTATTAGGCAGCATCTTGCCCTCCAAGTATTTCCCAATGACAGACCCTGATCGCTGCTTCCAGCTGGCTTTTGCAACACTTGTTTTGCATTTCTGGAGAAATACAGAATACTTCTTACTAATTTACTTCTGTTGTTCATTACAGTTAACTGCCTTCATTCCTAATGCTTAAATAATGCTATGAGTACAAAAGAAAAAAATGTAGAAAAAAATCCTAGAGGCATAAATGCTTCAAACTCCTGATTGATAAACAATCAGAACATGGAACTTCAGATCCTGAAAGAATTCATCTTTTTAGTAAACTAAGGAGACCACAATAAAATAGCATAATGGCATGAAAAGAAGTCAATAGATGTATGGTAATTTACACTAGTAGCTTCGTGTAGGAACTAGAACACAAAAAAGTTTGAACTAAGTCTCCTTAAGCCAAAGTACCTTTGGAAATTCTTAGGGGCTATTCTCTTCTTCTGGGTAAAATGTTAATGTGATCTGCTCTTACCCAGTACCGATAGGTATTCAGGTACTGATCCAGGTACTCAGATATTGTAGTGTTGTATAAACATTTCAGGATATTAGCTACCCTTGACTGAACAAATTGTTCAATTTTTAAGTTATTTTGTCCTCTCATGATTGCATCCTTAGTTTCTTACAAAATATATTAGTCTCCCTCAAGATAGCTCCAATTTTATAATTCTAAAAATGTACCTCTTAAAATTGTTCAGCAAACAAACTTATTCTCAAGTGAGAAAAAAAATGATATAAATTAAGAATGGGGCAAGATTTAAGCAGCACAAGAGTCTGTCTCCTGAACAGCTTTCCGATCTCCTTCTTTTAAGGTTGCTCTGATATGCGTTTGCTCAACACTAGGTTTGAAAATAACTATTATTTACCTGTAAAAATATGTCACGTTCATCTTTGAGATGTTTGTTCCTCTCCCTGCAAAGAGAGCACAAATAAAAGAAACACTGAGGCCAAGTATTTAGAACTGCTGACTTTTCTCCTCAACACTAACAGACAGACTGGCAGTATAACAGGCAAGACAAATGCACTTTAATTTGGCATATCCCCACCCTTGATCATACTTTATTTATATTCTCACCACAGCCAGTTCTCTATCTGGGCCATTGAATCTCCAGTAGGGCTATGCTGACTAAAGCCAGCTGGCATATGGCCCTCATTCTGTAGTTTATCAAAACAAATGCCTTAACACATAGAAATCAGTTCTGGTCAATATGCTTTCACTTACTCTAAATTAGAGTAAGTGAAAGAGTGGTCAGGCACTGGAACAGCCTGCCCAGGGAGGTGGTGGAGTCACCATCCCTGCAGGTATTTAAGAAACGTGTAGATGTGGCACTTCAGGGCATGCTCTACTGGCACGCTCTTGTGGCCAAGATTGTAGGGGTTTTTCGTGTGTGTGTGGACTCGGTGATCTCAGATGTCCTTTCCAACCATGACGATTCTGTGATTCTCTGATTCTGTGAACACCATCTCTATTCAACTGGTGACAGCTGTGAAGGCCAGTTATGCCCCTCTGAGAGCTACCAGATGTAGCTGTCATGGGAAACATCCACCTTCCATTCATTATGCAGAAGAGATGACAATGCCAAGAAGCGGAGACTCCAAGCAATCAGACAGCTCTGACCAGATCTGACAACTCAACTGCTTAGTACATCATTCATTGTCTCCATCCATTGCTGGCCTGGCCACAAAAAAGACAGCAGGCTGCATGCCAGGATCTCCCCTTGAGTAGGGACACCGCTCAAGGTTACTTCTCAAGATGCAGAGATTCCTTGCTGCAACAGATCCTTGATAAGTGACTAATAGCATGCTAAACTTTGAAATCTTAGCTAAGTAATAAAAAGGATTGATTGCACATATATAATCCTTTAGACATAAACCATTGACCAAGTCTGGGACTAGGATTGGATCCAGCCACACCCAGACTCCTCTCTGAGAAGGAGTTCAGAAAGCAAGGGGGTCCTTTCTGAACCTCCTGACTCAACGAGAGGGTCGCCCTGACAGCTCTGACTCTGTCCTCTATGCAGTTAATAACCAAGTGTACCTTGCCATCAAATCTTGTAAAACACCGTTGCATTTACCATCAAACTTTGTTAAACCCCTGGTTTGTATCAATACATGTTTTGCCGCTTCTCTCTACAAATGAAGTGCATCGCTCCATCCATGCCGCTTACCGACTGCCATCACAGACAAAACAGACTCAACTGTAGGATGATTTTGCCTCAGTCTTCACTGGTAAGGGCTCTAACCACCCCACTCAATTTGCAGAAGGCAAAGGCAGAGACTGGGAGAATGAGGTACTGTAGAAGAAGACCAGGTTCGAGACCGGCTGAGGAGCCTAAAAGTGCCCAAGTCCATAGGACCTGATGGGATTCATCCGCGGATCCTGAGGAAACTGGCAGATGAAGTTGCCAAGCCCCCATCCATGACATTTGAGAAGTCACGGCAGTCTGGTGGAGTTCCCACTATCTGGAAAAGGGGAAACATAACCTCCACTTTTAAAACAGGGAATAAGGAAGACCCAGGGAACTACAGGCCAGTCAGTCTCACCTCTGTGCCTGGCAAGATCATGGAGCAGATCCTCCTGGAAACTCCGCTAAGGCACATGGCAAATAAGAAGGTGATTTGCAACAGCCAACATGGCTTCACTAAGGGGAATCATGTCGGACAAATTTGGTGGCCTTCTACGACAGTCTTACAGCATCAGTAGATAAGAGGAGAGCAACAGACATCATATACCTGGACTTGAGCAAAGCACTCAACACTATCCTGTATGACATCCTTGTCTCTAAATTGGAGAGACATATGGATTTGACAGATGGACCACTCGTTGGACAAGGAATTGGCTGGAAGGGCACACTCAAAGAGTTGAGGTCAAGGACTCGATGTCCAAGTAGTGACCAGTGACAAGCTCTGTTCCTCAGGGGTCAGTAACGGGACCAGTGCTGTTTAACATCTTTGTTGGCAAGATGGACAGTGGGATTGAGTACACCCTCAGCAAGTTTGCTAACAACACCAGAGGGACCTGGACAGGTTTAAGAGGTGGGCCCATGCCAACATCATGAAGTTCAACAAGACCAAGCGCAGTGTCCTGCATGCAGGTTGGGGCAATCCCAAACACAAATACAGGTTGGGCAGAGAATGGATTGAGAGCAGTCCTGAGGAGAAGGACTTGGGGGTTTTGGTAGATGAGAAGTTCAACATGAGCCAGTATCGTGCACTTGCAGCCCAGAAAGCCAACTGCATCCTGGGCTGCATCAAAAGAAGTGTGGCCAGCAGGTTGAGGGAGGGGATTCTTCCCCTCTACTCCGCTCTCATGAGATCTCATCTGGAGTACTGCATCCAGATCTGGAGCCCCCAATAAAAGAAGGTCATGGACCTGTTGGAATGAGTCCAAAGAGGGCCACGAAGATGATCAGAGGTTAGAACACCTCTCCTATGAAGACAGGCTGAGAGAGTTCAGGTTGTTCAGAGAAGACTCTGGGCATACCTTACAGCAGCTTTCCAGTACCTGAAAGGTGCCTTAAGAAGATCTGGAGAAGGACTTTTTACAAGGGCATTAAGTGATAGGATGGGGGGTAATGGCTTCAAACACATGAAGTGATAGGATGGGGGCGGAATGGCTTCAAACTTGAAGAAGGTAGATTTTTATTAGATATTAGGATGAATTTTTTCACTATGAGGGTGGTGAGACACGATTAGATATTAGGATGAGTTTTTTCACTATGAGGATGGTGAGACACTGGAACATGTTGCCCAGAGAAGCTGTGGATGCCCCATCCTTGGAGGTGTTTAAGGCCAGGCTGGATGGGGCTTTGAGCAACCTGGTGTAGTGGGAGGTGTCCTTGCCTGTGGCAGGGGGTTGGAATTAGATGATCTTTAAGGTCCCTTCCAACCTAAAGCATTCTATGGTTCCATGATTCTATGGAGAGAAACAAAGAGAAAAATAAAGTAATCTTCTCCCCATCCCTTCTTCTTCCCAGGCCCAACTGCATTCTGGACTCTTCTACCTCCTTCCCAACCCAGAGTGGTGCAGGGGGATGAGGATGGAGGGCAGGGGAGGTGTGTGGCCAGTCCATAACACCTCCTCTCTGCTAATCCTGCCTCCTCACACTTTTCCCTTGCTCTAGTGAGGGTCCCCTGCCAGAAAGCCTGGTCCTGCATGGGCTCCTCTCCATGGACCTGCTCTGTGCAGGAATCTCTTTTTCAACACCTGGACTGGCCTTGGTGTCTGTAGGGCTGTTTCTCACACGTGCTTTCTCAGAGATGCCACCACCTTTGCTGAGGGGCTCAGCTGTGCCCTGCAGCGGGTCTGTTGGAGCCGGCCAGAACCAGCGGCGTCCTCTTCTTTGGCACAGAGGCCACTCCTTTGGCAAACACCTGGAAACCTACACCCAGTACATACCCCAACATAATTTCATCCTTTAATGTACCTCTTTAGAACGACACAAGAAGTTTTTGAACATAAGATTTGCATTACCTTAAAAAATCCAGCTGCTTCAGAAGTCCTGACTTCTCTCTCTGTAAGGTTTCTGTCACTCGGTACACCTCCCTGTAATGAAAAGAAATATATAAAATTGTTCTAACCATGGTAACAACACTGCTAAAATGCTTCCCCCAGAAGTATCCACATTTGAGACTTCATCTTCTCCACACCTGTAGACTTTATTCTGCATGAATATTTACTAATTTTTAAAAAGTTTATTCAGTATAAGGTCCACCGTACCATAGCATTTTGAAGGAGCAGAGGTTCTTATAAAAAAAAAACCCTATAGCTTTACAATTCCTTCATCCAGAGAGCTTAATATACACTAATACCAGCAGTTGCATCATTCAGAGAACACCTACTGCTGAAATCCTTCTCACTCATGGCCACTGAAGACCATGAAACATTTAATGCAGAATTAGAGTTTATCTTGCTGCTGGTGCAACCACAAGCCAGGCTCACGTATCTACATTCCTTACAATTTCTTTTCCATTCCTGACTTTAACAGTTATTCTGCATTAAACATTGGGCATAGCATCTCAGATTTTTACACTAGATTTACACCAATTACTTTAACTTAACGGAAATCGGTATCTGGCCTTAAATGTTTTTTTTTTCCTTTCAGGGAAGCCTCAAGCTCCTCCTGTGCATGATGTATTTTGAAGGGTAGAATGTATTTTAGAAGGTAGAATCTCTCACTAAGCAAACACAGAGACCTGTAAAAAGGTTACAAGGCCTTGTGAAACAGGGCACTTTGAATAAACAACACATGCCTTGCTAATGAATATACCCTTGAAGAAGAACAGAAGGCTGATAACAAGGGAACATCCCTCTGCAGAAGGCACCAAAACTGGCTGAAAACTGGACAGCTGCTAGAAGAAGCATAAAGTCAACAAAGATCTAACTGGACGCTAGAAGAAGCATAAAGTCAACAAAGATCTGCAGTAACTGGAGAATGCTAAAGGCAGCAGTGAGAGAGCATGAGCACTGACTCAACTAGAGACTGAACAGAACTACCCCACCGCCACCGTACTGGAGCACAAGCACATCAATTAAAGGACATTGTAACTTTAATTTAAAGCAAGAGACTGCACTAACCAATAGAAATTAAGATAAGGTACTAAATAATAATTATAATTAAGGGTGTGCACTTCTGTGTTTTGAACTGTATAAATATTCCAAGGAGTTTGCAGGCCAGTGTGCGGGCTGGGTGGATTACCACCTAGCACCCATCTCTGCAGAAATGATTTAAATAAATACCTCTACTCTGTGTGCAGATTGGCATCTTGCACACGAGGTAAACAACCCTGATTTGGAACAACATGCACAGTCTGAACATGACACCTGCTTCAACAATTCAGGTCTTACCAGACTGATAAAGACGTTTAAAGCAACACTGCAGGTGCAGTTGAGTAGGGCTGAGCTCTAATTCCATAAAATACTATTGAATCCAAAGTGCTTTGTAAATGCAGTAGTATTATTCAGCAGTCTGAACTGCTGGGTAGATTTCCTCTGTAGCTTTAAATTCAGATCATTCCACAGTCTTTGCTCTGGATCTGAAAAGAGAGGCCTCAAAGGGGAAACAAATAACCTTGAGGAGGAATATTTCTACCGTCTACTTCCAAAACACATATCAAACATGCAAATCTAAAAATAGCATTCTTAAACACAGTGGCCGTTCTTTAACAATCATTTATCAACAAAGTGCATTATTTATACCCTCAAGAAAAACTAAATTTTTAGTAACTATGTAGAGTGTTGCACAAAGCTTGACAGAAAAAGAATATGACGTTTGATCTAATATTCTGCGCTATCCTGAAATAAGCCAAATAGCCACAGCTCTGAGTTAGGTAGCTCATTGCTGAAATGTACAGAGTCTGGCAAGATGTGCACCATAGTCCATGTGCTCTCCATCGGCAACAAGAGGGTTTTACAGATCCCTCAGCATTTTTTTTAAACCTATATTCCATTACACGGACTCCAGTGAACATTTCTGCCAATTACAGCTTCAGAGCACTATAACTTTTGCTTTGTACAGAAGGCTAGAGCAAGACAGGTAGATTGATCCATCACTTAAAGGCAATTTCTATCCCTCAAAATATGAATTGTAAACATTTCTTCTTGAAAAATATTTTTAGTTCAGATTCAGAATCTGAAATCCAAAACATATGAACTGGAAACTCCAAAATGATGGTTCTGGATTGCCATAAGTCCTTGTACGAATTGTGATTTAGCTGCATAATCTATGTTTTATGTTGCGAGCCAGGCTCCTTCATCAGAAATTATGTACTAGACCTGCTTTTGATGAAGAAAAGAAGCAAATCCTAGTCATGCCATAGCCAGACTACATTCCGAGAAGCAGTTTCATATAGAGTTAGCTTTGAGGAGGATGGAACATCACGTGCCACAAATGTAATTTATGCAAGGAATCCCACTGGTATTTCAAAACTAATATATACTTTTTAACCCATTAAATTGATTTTTAATTCCAAACACCTTCCACAAATGGGTGTGGAGAAGCATATCCTTGTCATGTCATAGCCAGACTACATTCCGAGAAGCAGTTTCATACAGAGTTAGCTTTGAGGAGGATGGAACATCACGTGCCACAAATGTAATTTATGCAAGGAATCCCACTGGTATTTCAAAACTAATATATACTTTTTAACCCATTAAATTGATTTTTAATTCCAAACACCTTCCACAAATGGGTGTGGGAGAACACTGATATTTTTAAGAAGTAGCAAAAGATTCTGTAGAAGCCAGATACGCTACAGAAAACATGCAGAATGACTTGGGGGGAAAATGACTAGACCTGCACTTGGCTTTTGTCCTAGTTCTGGTGGGGATAGGGTTTGTTTTCCCCAGGATCTGGTAGAGGACACAGGTACTCCATACCATGTGACACCATGCCCAGTCTATAGCCCGGTGCTGGGCAGGGCAGGGGGCAGGAAGTCACCCCTTGAAGCAGGCTGGGGCATCCTGGGTCCGGTCGGTGAGTGGTGGTACAGTAATTATGTTTGTACATTTCTTTATTAGTGTTATTGATGTTGCTTTCCTGTTCCCTTTGCTGTTCTGTTAAACTGCCTTTGGCTGTGGGGGGGTGAGTGGTGGTACAGTAATTATGTTTGTACATTTCTTTATTAGTGTTATTGGAGTGGTGGTACAGCAGTTGTGTTTGTACATTTCTTTATTAGTGTTATTGATGTTGCTTTCCAGTGGCCACGTAGTTCTTTGTTGCCGTCTGAGGCTAAACCATGTGGCCACGTAGTTCTTTGTTGCTGTCTGAGGCTAAACCACCATGACAGCTTTGCTGCTGGTTTGTGCTTATGACACAAACTTAAACCCCAGCACTGAATACCCTGAGAGGAAGGCTCACTGGCACGCTAAGCAAATGCACTAGAACCACTGCAACTGGAGACTTACATTTCCTTCTCCTCCTGTAGTTTTGATGCCTCCTCCTGAAGCACCTGTAACTGTTGTTGAGCCTGGCTTAGTTCATGAGAAGTTCTCTCCAGGTCTCTCAGCAGCTCCTTGTTAGTCAACTTCAGCTTGGTGTTCTCTGCTTTGGTTTCTTCTTTGCCACTGAGAAGTTCTGTACATTGCTGCTCTAACTGGGATGGAAGAAGTGAGAACAGAAAATATGATGACCACCTGAGGCCTCTTGCTTTTGAGGCTTTTTAATTCAAGTCATAGAGGTTAGTTGAATAAGGAAGCTCTTTCTATCAAAGCCAACATATGGGTAAAACACTCTTCCACTGCTCTGTGTACAGCCATAATTATGTTACACAAAAGCAAATCCATTCCACTCTATGACTGAATTTCACCCAGTTCAAAAATGCACCAAGACAAACCACAAAAAAAGTGTTTACAGAGCAGATTAGCAGTACTTAGTTGATATTCACAACTCACATCTTAGACAATTTCCCACAATGACAAGGCCTACACAGCGCAATTCATAGTTCTGCCCAAAAACTGTTAGATTTAGATCTGGTAGCTGATAACCCTTCCCACCCCAATAATATCAACAAACAGCAGCAACCTTTCTGCCATCTCAGCTAAATCTGCCAAGAAGTGTAAATTAGGGCTTTTGTTATTCACTTTTATTTTCACTTTGCAAAGTATATAGAAAGGAAAGATACATCTTCCCCGGGAAACAGGTAATAGCAGATGACAGTGGCCTCTGGTATGTAAATAAGTTCCACCTGCTTCTCCCTGGCTAATTGAGCAAATTAAGATGACACAGCAAAAGTTAAGTAGACTAAAATTAGCCCACTCCATATTAGGGAAGGCACTGCTGACTTAAAAATATAAAAGCTTTTTTCTAATCTATTTTTTTTTTCAGTATGCATTTTAAGGGATGTAAAATGTACCAGAAGCACTACAACGTTACCAGTTCAATTCTCCAGATCTGGGACACAAGAGAGGATTTTCTTAGAAGTCTCATTTTGCACATCCCAACAGGCAGAGCTCACCCAACCCAAAATCTGTCCTTACCCAGCTCTGCCAGTCTGTTCACATTCCACAACACCGCCGCTGTTCTAGTTTTGGTTTTGAATGCAGTCTTAAGACCCAGGTTCAAAACAAAGGCAGAAAGGCCAGACTTTCTAGCTGGGACTGGGAAAGGTCAGGAGGAAGAGCAGAGTGGGAGCACTTCTTTCAGCAGCAACACCAGCTTAAGGTATCTGCTGACCTGTAGCCTCAGCAGGCTCACAGCTCATATGGAACACTGACTAGCTGAGCTGAGCAATGCTGGTTCACATTAGAATCACAGAATGGTTAGAGTTGGAAGGGACCTTAAAGATCATCTAATTCCAACCCCCTGCCATGGGCAGGGACACTTCCCACCAGACCAGGTTGCTCAAAGTCCCATCCAGCCTGGCCTTGAACACCTCCAGTGACACTTCAGTTCCCGAGTACTGCTTCCATTCCAGGAGTGGTTTTGGCAGAAGCAAAAAGTGATCACACAAGGATGAACTTCCAAAAAGCTTAAGAGCAACAAATTGCAGGTAGAAATCTGACTTAAATAGTATCACGGCCATCTGAAAACTTACAGAGAGTGGCCTGGAAACGTAACCGTGATGTAGCCATCATCAGCTCCCAGAATCATGGGTACTGATGTTAGAAAGAATTGCTACAAATCCCGGTGCTTACTTCTGTGAGAAAACCAATTACGTTGAAACTATGCTCAATAACAGACGCTTATAATATTTAAACCCCAAGAGACAACAAGAAGAGAAAGGGTTATTTCACAGCAATACAGAGCTCCTTCCTTTTATTGTATCTATACAATTCTTTAAGTCATGCCAAACAGTCCTTTCAAAGCATTCATTTATCAACTCTCAATACAGTGGAATAACTCATTAGGTGGATGCTCAGCTGGTATTGAATGGCATAGATCCTACAGGCTCTAACTGCTTACTGGAGCTGCAAATTGGCTACCACAGTCATCAGTCAGATGAAAATTGACTGGGAAAAACTCATGGCCCATAGCCCTGTTTAAGAAAATCTAAAAAGCAGAGAGAATTAACCAATTACCACAGGTCAAGCACAGACACAGTAGCCAATGGTGTATATTCTCTTTTTTTTTTTTTTTGACAAAAGTAGGGGGAAAAACTCAGAAGTTTAACATTGAGTAAAGAACTGGGATTGTCCAATACAAACTGCTGCTGAGGGCAGCTATTGCTGCCTCTCAAAGACACATACATTAAGCACTCTCCATACGTTCCCTTGTTCTTAGCTCAGCATTCTATCTGTGCTATTTCTCTTGGGTTTTTTTCCTGTTAATTCCATGTATGCATGAAAGATGAAACATTTATACATGTGGTAAGGCTGAGGATTATTTTGCTTTATGCTTTTTTTAACAATCCTATCACTTGATTTGCATCTTTGAGTGCTACTGATGCATGTTCTCATGGATCTCTCACTCAGAATCCCGAGATCATGCTTTTCAGTGGCTGCCATCAGCACAGAACCCATCGTTTTATGTGAGAAGCCCAGTAACTCTCCTGCATTTTACCTGATCCAAATGTACTTTTTTCCCTTAATACAAGATTCTGTGCCCTAGATGTTATGCTGAGCATCCTCTGTCCCCAGTGCCTCCTTCTGAGACATGCCATCACACTTTCCTTGAGGAACACTATTGAGAAAACCTTGTGCTTTAGAGCAAGCTCACATAGAGCAATTTGACGATTGAAGACCGTGGCAGCCAGCAAAAAGACCTAGCCAAATGAATCTTGGCCTACAGAGGGCTCGCCAACATGAAATCAGATCAGTATTTTAATGACAGCAGGAAGAAGACCTTCAGAAGGGAGACTCCCTCTGGCTAAATCAGCAGAAACAACACTTGAGCTCATCTTGTCTGGAAGTTTCTTTTCACATTTTTATAGTAATTTCCAATACAAGAATTTTGAGAAGGGACAGGATGGGAAGGAAAAACACAGAAATACTATTAATAATAAAAAATGCAATGAATAGAAAAGGAAAACATACCATTCGATAAAAAAAAATACAAAAAAATAGCACAGACATTATGTTCTCCAAGATAGGCAATAGTAGACAATAGGAAATGCACACAATAATCATAAGATAAAACTTCATGATACTTCTGCCTGTATTACTTGGTTAGACCAGGCTTAAAATTGAGCATAAGCCTTTGAATAGCTTCTGTGGTTTTTATACCAAATTTAGAACGCGTATATTTCAGAGAACCACAGGAAAAGGTTTTTACAGAACTACTGGTAGATAACAAAGTTTTAAACATAGCTTTAAAGCAAAAAAAAAAAAAAAACCCAAACAAAAAAAAACCCAACAACCAAAAACAACCAAAAAAGGATAATATTAAAATACAAACATTACAAAATTATGATAAATGATTCCTTGTATTTTTACAGTTAGCTTCAGACTAAAAATGCCTGATTTGCGTGCCCCCACAGATATCTTCAAAGTATAGACAGTGCCTTTATAGTGCTTTTTACCATTATAGTGCTGCGATGTGGTAAACAGCCTGCATAAAAAGACACCTATTCTGATTCACAGTGGTACTGAAGAAATAATTAACATCAGGCAGTTGATTTCAATTATGTAATGGCCTTTTTGTTCATTCCTGTATCTTCATCAGCTAAACTTGCATAACTATAGTACACTAGAGGCTTGTTTCCCCTCTTACTGACATACAATCCTACAATTCTCATCAGCCTCAGCAACACCTGGATTCATTCATCAGAAGAGGATCTAAAATTACACCCAACTAGGAAACTGCCATCAAACTTCTCTTTCCTCTTCCCTTGCCATCCCCTCTTACTTCTGCCCTACTTCCCAGGACTGGCACTCCCAAGCCCTGCTGTCAGGAAAAGAAAATTTACACGTATTTCATATTCATCTTTTATAGAAGGTGTTGGTTTCACAGCATTCCATTTCTGTCTGTTAAATTCCAGTGCTACCCCCTTTTCCTATATCTAGTCTTTCCTGCACTGACCTTGGAGACACTTTCCAGCAAATTTACATATGCAGAAATACTCTGCTTCCCCAAGAAGGCCATGAATTTTAAGAAGTAAAACACTTCAGGCTTTAATATGGGAACTTGACAAGCTGTTAGCATGCAAGAGAACCATGCACCGCTATAAAACTGTTATCATGGAGACATATCAGGAGCAGGATGTTCAGGAGGGAGAATTTCAAGTTCATAGTGCTGCATTGCCCCAAACAAGTAAATAAGTAGCTGGTACAAGCTTTCAATAAAGGTGTAGGCTGTAAGACCCAAATCATTTTTCTCTGCTTTTGAGCTGTTGGGGCACTAAGCCGGTTCCTAGCACATTGAAGGCAGTGGAATTCTGCTACATTTTCATAAAAATAACCCAGTACCTGGGAAGAATACCTGTAGCTTTTTTTTTCCCCCCGTTTTATCATATAAAAGGAAAACTTGTAGGCTGTAAGACCCAAATCATTGTTCTCTGCTTTTGAGCCGTTGGGGCACTAAGCCGGTTCCTAGCACATTGAAGGCAGTGGAATTCTGCTACATTTTCATAAAAATAACCCAGTACCTGGGAAGAATACCTGTAGCTTTCCCCCTCCCCCCGTTTTATCATATAAAAGGAAAACTGATTTAGAAATAGAGGGTAACATTTCTAACATTTTTCCTAAGCATGTGCGTAAAAGTCTAGCAGTCACAACTTCACTTTTAAATGCATTCAGGTATCTACACTCGTGACACAAAAGCAACAGATGATCACAATTTGGCAGAACCACATCACACAAACTTCCATGTTTGGGACCTAAAATAGCACCTAAAGAAAATAATATGAACCAATAAAAATTATCTATTTTTTAACTCTGAAGGATATAGGTTAATACCCTTTTCTGTTTCTGCGCCAGTTGTTCCAGTTCTTGTTCTTTTGACAGGAGTTTGCACTTCAGCTCTTGACTGTAGGACTGAAACCTCTCTGTGTCCTGCAAAATTCAAAGAGGAAATGTGTGGGTTAACAGGACTGTGGAGGAAACAAAGACTAGAAGAAGGAAGAGAATAAGCAGGAATACTGGCAGGGGACGGCCTGTGAGCATCACCTAATGACCCTACTGACTGGGGCAAAATCCGCCCCACCAGCACTTGGGGGTTGCAATGGGGTGCCTATTGGGAAAGATAATGCTGATGGACTTAATGATCTGAAAGACTATATAAGCTGGGAGTTTGTTGTAATAAATGATTCTGGTTCCACCTCCAATAGGGGCCGTGCCTTCATACGCTACAGAAATGGAACAGGTTGCCCAGGGAGGTGGTTGAGGCCCCATCCCTGGAGATATTCAAGGTGAGGCTCGACGAGGCCCTGGGCAACCTGGTCTAGTTGGGGGTGTCCCTGCTGACTGCGGGGAGGTCGGACTAGATGACCTTGACGGTCCCTTCCGACCCAGATGATGATTCTATGATTCTATTAACAGAACACACAATTTTGTCAGCAGGAGGAGACATAAGGAATAAGGCATAAAAACAGTAGGCTTTTTCACAGTGAACATAACAAGCTACTGATAGAACTCAATTTAGGGATGGTATCACACATGAACCTAAACTCCCAACTTCTGTAAACTGGTGTAGTCCAGCAACTTCAATGACTGCAATTGCTACAGGATGTGCTGATTGCACATAAGTAGGCATCAAGTCTACAAAGTGGAGGCAGAAGTCTTAGGCATGAGCCTTAGGAGCTTAGCCAACCTAAATCAATGAAGCATTCCCCCATTTCCAGCTACACATACCTTCATCCTCTTATACACTAGTATTCATCTGTTGCAGCAGTGAGCTGTTTCAGAGAGCTAAGCAAGCAGAAAAAAGAAAAAGAAAAAAAACAGCAAAAAAGTGAATAGCTTTCTCCACTTCTGGTTTCCTGAACCCGACAACCGCTGACACGTACAAGTGATGAGAATGCAGAACTTGGACAAATTTAAATTATTATGGAGTCATACTGTAACTCACATACAAGCTATCAGGATTGACGTGGGAGGTACAGGTTACTGACACACAGCCTGGCAACTCAGGTTGAAGTAAAAGAAACAATACCTGCAACCTTTAAAATTCATCACTACCAACAATTCGTCACAGATGTTCCACTGGTATCAGCAAGGGATCTGGGCTTCAGGCTCTGACATACACTTAGCAATTATATCAATCTGCCCACTACTTAAGTACCCTGCAAACACTGGGAACTCCCAGCCCTATTTGGGATTACTCCTTCAGACACTCAGCTGAAACAAATTCCCAGGTCTTCCCTGGGCAAAATCAGGTCCAGCAGTTCATATCAGCTGAGAATCTGTCCTATTGCTCCACAACAGCCTTCTACCCTCTAAGGTCCCCAGGAAAATGCCTCTGAACAAAAATTAAAATTCCCTCTAGACAGTAGTGGTTTATATATGCTTTTCCCCTTCAGCAGAACACGTAATAGGGTACTCAAATGTGTGTTAACTGGCTTCTTATGAGGAAGAATATATATCCCAGTGAAAAAACAACAGACTAACTGCCCTTTTTGTACAACTTTCAGTCAGCAGGGCATTAGGTATGGTAAATAGCTACAATTTGTACCTATCCACATCTTAGCAATTTCTTTAAATGTATTCTTCAAGAGTTGCTCTTCATTCCAGCCATAATAATTCTCCTTTTATATGGCATCAGTGCGTCTCTCCAGGCTGTAAAGTCTTAGTGAGACTTTGCATTAGAGAAAGAATTTAACAGGCAGATCTGCCCAAATCCCACACTAGTCACCCCAAGAAACAATACATCTTGAGTGTCTGACAACCATTAGTGTGAATGACAGCTTAACTGGAAAAAGCTTCATCGGGAAGCTTTAATGAAAACACTTGAAAGAAATGGCTGTACCTCAAATGTACAATTAATTTGGAGATCCAACAATCATTGCTAAAAAGCTTCATTGGGAAGCTTTAATGAAAACATTTGAAAGAAACGGCTGTACCTCAAATGTACAATTAATTTGGAGATCCAACAATCATTGCTTATGGAAAAGTCCTTGTTGTTTTAGGATTTTCAAGACAACTTCAGTTGTGGGCTATTAAGAGCATATAAACCATTTCTTCCACATACAACTGCTGTCAGGCAAAGCTGCAAGTATTTTTTATCCTTCAGCTGATATACAAACTTTATATAAAGGGCTCATCTCATCCACCACTAAAAACTGCTCTCAGCTTGGAATGAAGAGGCACTTTCACTAAGGGCAAATCATGCCTGACATTTTGTGGGCTTTCATTTCACACTCAGAATGAGGATAAAATCACTGGAAGTGGGAGCAGAATCCATGGCTACAATAACAGAGACACTCACTTTCAGAAGAAACTGTTCTTTCTCTTTTTTGATTTGCTGTTCCATTTCTTCATAAAGATGTTGAATTTCTTCATCATAAGCAGCAATTTTCCTAAGAAGAGATAGAAGTATACTGAGTGGGTCTTTGTAGCATTACTTCAAGTCATGGCTCACATTATAAGTTAAGCCCCACATTTTTGCCTTTAACAAAAGACTCCAGAGACTGTTGTAGGGTTAAGAAAATAGGAATTTTTGTGCAGGAAAGGTCACTGATTAAATTTCTATTTTTTTTTTCTCATGGAAGGAAAGCTTCAACTTCTCAAAGACTAATAATCCATATAAAGAAGCTGTTCAGTATGCGGTTCTAATGACTTAGGTTTAAGAAACAGAGCTTCCTAGTGACAACACTACAAATACCAGAGCCTAAGTTTACCAGTTAGAAGTATCTTCATGGCAACTGCATTTTTTTTTTTACTCTTGGACTTCATTGGTAATCATTCAAGAGCACTGAATGGGATACTTCTATCGTATCTAGGACACTTTAGTTCGAATGGACTTTTTGGAAGTCCTTCTTGAAAGCTGCCTTACTGCCTCTCTAACACCTGAAACAAATTTGAAAAGCCCAGCTGAGAAACAGAAATAAATGTTGTGCACAAGTGTATTTGACTATAGGAAAAAAGGACTTACAAAGCTCAATTTTTCCAACAGAATATTGCAATTAATATCACTGCAGTTTGATACATGAAGGATTACATTAATCAGATGCTTTAGGTTGGGCAGAAAATATTTAACTGTTGAAAGGGAACAAATCAGCTGCTTTGTTCTGCTTCTATTCTCTTCTATTCTACTCTATTCTGATTTTCATTAATCCAGAAACTGAAAAGCAAAACTCACTTTGCATTGAACTCAGAGGACATTCTAGAAAGACTTTTATTTGAGGTAAATAGGGCCTTTATGTGACACTACTGTATATTCCTCCACGTTCCTCTTGCCAGAGCTGTTCCTTGAGCACTCTGCAGAATGCATGTTACAAATAAAGTACATAATCTCCTAGGGCATTCACATCAATAAAAGCAAGCCAAAGAATATACAGTAGGAAAAAAAAGCTGTTAATTTTGTAATCTGGATATCTACTATTCTTTTTTGTACCTAATGCTCTACGTATTCCATGTTTTCACTTAACTAAAGGCCTGATTATCGTCTCAGTTAAAGCCAAGCAAATCAGAAAGAAACTTCAAAAAATTTACCCAAGGTAAGAAGACTGAGAAACACCAGAAACAAACACTTCTTTCTGCCTCTCAAACATCAGAACGCTTAACATTGCCAACTTGCATTTTCAGTCCCAGGTAAAAAATAAGGGGGAAGGCATTTTCTCAGGATTTACAGTAGCAATAAACAAGTATCAAGCTACACCAATTTGAGGAAAATGACTACTGCCACTTAGGTTTTTGTAAACTCTGATTAGGTAAGAAAAGCAGCCCAGACAAGGGCCTCTTCATGTGACTTCAATGGTTCAAAAAGAGAATGCCAGAAAATCCAGAAGCTCTTTTTGCTGGCTTACTCCCTTTATAGTGTAAGGGCAGTACTTTATATAGTGTATTGTTCTGATCTCAAATTTTATTTTCTTAAAACTAAGAAAATGCTTCATGAGAAATTAGCACTCATCAATGGAATAAAATGACACACTCATAAAGTATTAACAATTCTTTTAAAACGTGTGGCAGAGTTGCTAAATTCCTATTTAAAAATACTGTATTCATGCAGTATAATGCCACTTTGATCAGGGTTAGATTGTGCACTGAAAAGCCCTGTAACTTTGCACAGGCAGAACACATTGCACAGCGGTCAGGGTTTCCATGGAAATCATAGAGATTTTCTGTGCTTTTGTGTGACAGAGAGAATAACTTTAGTCCCATATTATTAACCTTCTGGTTTAGATATTTCTTTCCTCTTATGTGTTTGGAATTAAAGGATATGGCAGCATCACCAAGACTACATCCAGGAAGGACCTCTGGGTGTAGGAATCATTTTAGTTGGTCTGGCACATAAGCACATGCCATTTCTGCAGGCTGAATACCCTCCAAGTATTTAATTCATAGCTTATCATTCTTAACTCTGATGAAATTAAACAGAAAGATAAAATATCATCCTGTTACAATCACAAGTGTAACAACACTTATAAATAACATAACTAACAAGCAGCAGAAAAAATAATCCAATCCATTAGCTAGCAAGTACTCCCCACATGCAGTAAGGGGAAAATAATTAAAGCCGTAAGAGCATATCATCATTATGTGAAAAATGCTAAACATTTTGATTAAAATCTCTATTCCCTGGGATCATACCATCCAGTTTTACTCAGTGCATAATTGTATAATTTCAGCAGTATTTGATAATGTGATCTTTCTCTTTCCAGTAATGCTGTGGAAACAAACAGAGATGGAGGAGAGTTTACCACCATTGGAATAAGGGACAGGTAACTCAGGAGGAGTACAGAGTCCTCGTTAGGTTATACAGAGAGAAAATTAGGAAGGCAAAAGCCCAGCTGGAGCTCAACTTGGCCACTGACATAAGGGGTAACAAAAAAAGTGTTCATAAATACATCAACAGTAAAAAGACAGCCAGGGAGAATCTTCATCTCTTACTGGATGCCGGGGTGAACATTGCAACCAAGGACAAGGAGCAGGCTGAGATACTATTAAATAGCTACCAGCTACCCCCAAGGTGTTCAGCCTCCTGAGCTGGAAGATAAGGATGCAGAGCAGAACAATGCCCCATAATCCAGGAGGAAGTAGTTAAGGATCTGCTTACACACCTTACGCATGCTTTGCATGATCTGCTACGCGTAAGTCTATGGGCCAGATGGGACTCACCCAAGAGTACTCAGTGAGCTGGTGGGAGAGCTCACCAAGCCTCTCTCCATTATCCATCAACAATCCTGGTCAACAGGAGAGGTACCAGATGACTGCAGGTTGCCTAACGTGATGTCCATCTACAAGAAGGGCCAGAAGGAGGATCTAGGGAACTACAGGCCTGTCAGCCTGACCTCGGTACTAGGAAAGATCATGGAGAGGATCATCTTGAGTGAGCTCCCATGCCAAGTGCAGGGCAGCCAAGGAATCGGGGCCAGTCAGCATGTGCTTATGAAAGGGAGGTCCTGCTTAACCAACTTGATCTCTTTCTATAACCATGTGACCCACCTTCTCAATGCAGGGAAGGCTGCGGACGTTGTTTACCTGGACTTTGGTAAGGCCTTTGATATCATCTCCCACTGCATTATCCTGGAGAAGCTGGTGAATCATGGCATAGACAAGAGTACTGTTCACTGGGTAAAAAACTGGCTGGATGGCTATGCCTAGAGAGTCGTTATTAATGGGATGAAATCTTGTTGGCACGTCAGGCACTGGAACAGCCTGCCCAATGGAGTCCCCATCCCTAGAGGTATTTAAGAAACGTGTAGACATGGCACTTCAGGGCTTGCTCTAGTAGCCCAGATTGTAGAGGGTTTTTTTGTGTGTGTATGTTTGGATTCTGTGATCTCAGAGGTCCTTTACAACCATGACGTTTCTGTGATTCCACATGCCTAGAGAGTCGTTATTAATGGGATGAAATCTTGTTGGCAGCCAGTCACCAGTGGTGTCCCTCAGGACTCAGTTTTGGGGCCAGTCTTGTTTAATATCTTCACTGATGATCTGGACGAGGGGATCAAGCGCATCCTCAGTCAGTTCACAGATGACACCAAACTAGGTGGGAGTGTTGATCTGCTTGAGGGTCAGAAGGCTCCACAGAGGGATCTGGACAGGTTGGATCAATGGGCCAAGGCCAATGGGATGAGGTTTAATAAGGCCAAGTGCCGGGTCCTGCATTTTGGTCACAACAACCCCAGGCAGCGCTACAGGCTTGGGGAAGAGTGGCTGGAAAGCTGCCCAGTAGAAAAGGACCTGGACGTGCTGGTGGACAGCCGGCTTAATGTGAGCCAGCAGTGTGCCCAGGTGGCCAAGAAGGCCAACAGCATCCTGGCTTATATCACAAATAGCGTGTCCAGCAGGAGTAGGGCAGTGATGGTGCCTCTGTACTGGGCACTGGTGAGGCCTCACCTCGAGTGCTGTGTCCAGTTCTGGGCCCCTCACTACAAGAAGGACATTGAAGCACTGGAGCATGTCCAGAGGAGAGCCACCAAGCTGGTGAGGGGTCTGGAGAACAAGTCATACGAGGAGAGGCTGAGGGAACTGGGCATGTTTAGTTTGGAGAAGAGGAGGCTGAGGGGAGACCTCATTGCCCTCTACAACTACCTGAAAGGAGGGTGTAGAGAGGTGGGTGTTGGCCTCTTCTCCCAAGGGAATAATGACAGGAGCAGAGGAAATGGTCTGAAGTTGCAGAGGAGGTTTAGATTAGATAGGAGGAAGAACTACTTTACTGAGAGGGTGGTCAGGCACTGGAACAGCCTGCCCAGGGAGGTGGTGGAGTCACCATCCTTGCAGGTACTTAAGAAACATGTAGATATGGCACTTCAGGGCATGCTCTAGTGGCCCAGATTGTAGGGGTTTTTTTTTGTGTATTTTTGGATTCTGTGATCTCAGAGGTCCTTTACAACCATGACAATTCTGTGATTCCACTGCACTCTTCTTGTGTTGCACAGACCAGAACTTCACTGGGTGCACCAAGATTCTATGTAGTGGCAAAAAGCATGCTTCGTTATGTTCTCAGTATCCTTCCTGATCATGAATAGCATTTCACTGGGGTTTTTTTGGTTACCATTGCACCCTGAACTGATGATTTCATTAAGCTCTCTGCAATGACCCCAAGGGCTTTCTCCAGAGTTGTAACTGCCCATTCGAAGCTCAGGATCATGTAAGCATGACGTAAATTATTTTATCTTCCTTACATTTAGCTACAATGAAGTTCATCTACTGCTTTTGTGGCCACTCAATACATCACCCCATTATTTAAAAACCACCACTGCTAAATTTAAGAAGCTCTCTCATTTCAAATTAGCACTTAAAATTAAATACAAACATCAGAAAATCAAGAACTAACTTACCTGTGGCAAAAAAAAAATAGTATGTATCCACTGATCCACTGTGTAGATACCAAAAGCAAAATGGATGAATGTATGGAGCTACTCATCCACACTCTCAGTGCACAGCTTAGCTGTTGCTGATTCAAACACCAGACCTGATATATTTACAGTATTTACTGTAGTAAAAGTCTCTTACTTTTGTTTAAATCAAAAGAAGAAAATGAGTATTTTTAAAAAGATAAGGTTTAAACCTCATTTTCATTTTGCCTTAAAATCTACAGATACAGGCAACAGCGAAGCTCTCTCTCCAATGACCCCAAGGACTTTCTTCAGAGTTGTAACTGCCCATTCAAAGCTCAGCATCACGTAGGCATGACGTAAATTATTCTACCTTCCTTACATTTATCTACAATGAAGTTCATCTACTGCTTTTGTGGCCACTCAATACATCACCCCATTATTTAAAAACCACCACTGCTAAATTTAAGAGGCCATCTCATTTTAAATTAGCACTTAAAATTAAATTCAAACATCAGAAAAATCAAGAACTAACTTACCTGTGGCAAAAAAAAAAAAAAATAGTATGTATCCACTGACCCACTGTGTAGATACCAAAAGCAAAATGGATGAATGTATGGAGCTACTCATCCACACTTTCAGTGCACAGCTTAGCTGTTGATTCCAACACCAGACCTGATATATTTACAGTATTTACTGTAGTAAAAGTCTCTTACTTTTGTTTAAATCAAAAGAAGAAAATGAGTATTTTTAAAAAGATAAGGTTTAAACCTCATTTTCATTTTGCCTTAACAAAGAAGAAAATGAGTATTTTTAAAAGGAAAAGGTTTAAACCTCATTTTCATTTTGCCTTAAAATCTACAGATACAGGCAACAGCGCAACATCAATTTCTTTATGATGATAAACACCAGTGAGGAGAATATCACCAATCCTGGGATAAAAATGTGGCTGTTTGCTTTGTTTCCCTTAAAGAGTATTCAATTCTATGTAAAAATTCATCAGCAGTATTTTGGCTGTTCTACTGAACCCGAATTGCAGATCACCTAAAAGGAGAAACGTGCCTATGGTTATATTGGCACAGAGTATGTCTGGGGCACCGATACCTCTTCTCTGGGTGTAACAGAATACATTTGACATCTTGTTAGGAATCTTTGTTGAAACTCTTTGACTAGGGGATTACAGTGGTAGGTTTTAAGTTTCTTCTCCTACAGTTTCCTCTTACTAAGCTCTATGAGAACAGGTTAGTAAGAGACGACGTGTTAAGACTGGTACAGATTAAGTGTTAAAGTGTTGAGATGACTAGACCTTAGCCTGAGGATTAACTCACTGAACAGAGTAGGAGAAACTACTGGACATAACAAGTAACAGAAACTGACACCACTGACAGATAGCACCCTGATGGATGGCTGTCACGGGTGCTCTAGAAGTAATGCAGTGAACAGCCAACCTCACAGCTATCTGAAGGAGAGCATTTGGCACCTTTTAGGGAGAAGAATCTCGCCATGAAAAGCAGCATTTAGACAACCACATCAGTAACACCATATAACGGCAAGATTACTTTGGTACCAATATCAGAAATATGAAATTTGCATACGGATGTAGAAAAACTGGGACCAATGTCAAAAAAAAATATATTTAGGGACAAGTTTTTTATTTGTGAGGAGACAATGATAGAGAAAGGGACCAAGATGGATATGAAGTGGGGGATAATTGGCTTAGTCAAGTGTAAGCGATCTGATGGTTAGTACATTTGTCTGGACAAGCCCTGTCTGTGATTATTGCTCACTATGCTAAATTATTACATTCTATTTCTGTCTGAACTCAATGTCTATTCTGTGTGTGTTATTCATTAGCATACTTCACACTGATCTAGCCAGCAAAGAGAATCATAGAATTGTCAAGGTTGGAAAGGACCTTTCAGATCATCTAGTTCAACCATCAAACTCTGACAAAACCCATCAATAAACCATATCTCTAAGCACTATGTCTACCTGTCTTTTAAATACCTCCAGGGATGATGATTCCACCTCCGTGCTGATCACAGCTATTAAACAGACAAATTTATTTATTCATTTAGTTCCCAAAAATCACTGACAAGAGTCTAACAAAAAAAAAAAAAACAACCACAAACAAAAGCACAAAACAAACCCCTCACCACACACGGATGTTAACAATCTCTAGTCTAAAGCAGACAGCACAACTATCTCTGTGCTGTTTCCAAATGACTAGCCGTCTGAAGGCTAAAACCACACTTGTAGACTTAGATGGTCATTAAGATAGCAACATTTTCATCTATTTTTAGGTTTCTTCTTTCTTAAGAAGCCTCATCACATTCTCAGAATAGCCAGGAGAGTGCTGAAAAAATGAAGTAAATGTTCCGCAGCGTATTTGCCTTTATTAATCAATCTGTAAGAATCTGAAATTCAGAAGTGACACTTTGCAATAAAAATACAAGGGAGATTCAATTATAAGCATCATTTTGCATTCTATTTAGATTTAGTATCACAATTTTTTTCCCTCTATATAACAACACACTAAAGGATGACTTATTAATTTTTAATTCTTATATATTTGTTTGTATATATGTGTTTTATAGATTTTTTTATATATACACATTATGTATGTTTTTATATAAACCAAATATATATTGCTACTTATATTTCATATGTTTGTTTTATATACATATTTGTTAACTTACATTTTCACTGGTATCAGTGCTTTGTGCTACTTTAATTATCTTAAACTTCTCTTTCTTTGGCCAATTTATCCAGATTTATAGCTTTTCTGCATACAATGTTTACAAAGCACATGGACAATATACCAGATTTACTGGTAAATCTGACTGTCCTCTGCAATCGAACAGATTAACTAGAAGCGAATTGCTTAATATTGTCTTAAAACTGCAATGCAGTAATAGACATCTGCAAAAGATCCTCAGTCAGCAAAATCTGTTAACTGGAAGAGAAAAGGGAATTTCAGTCAGTTCTGCAGTATAAATAATTTTACTGGTAATCTTCATGACTAACAAAAATTTCACGTTATGGGAACTCTAGTGATTGTGCTACTCAGTCCTCCACTGAAATACTTTGCTTACTTTAAAGGTTCAAATAGCAGGTAAGATAGTTGTAAATTTACATAAACAGTCCAAAAAAGAGGAATACTTACTTTTTTAGAGCGCATTCCAACTCGTTCTTTTCATTATCTGCTTCTTGGAGCTGAGAAAAAATTCTGACCAGGAACTCTTCAAAATTGGAAAGTAAATGAGGTTCGTCTTTTCTCAGCTGCAACCAAAGTTCCTTCACACCACTCTCACTGAAAGAGGAGGTCATGAAGGATTCATTAAGAGAGAACATTTCTCAGGCTGCAGTAAATGTTCGCAGCTTCCCAGTGGATACAGGCTTCAGGGCACCACTAGTCAGAACACATGGCTTATTAAAAACAAGGGCTACTTAAGCAGCGCCAGATTTGAAAACAATCAGGTGGGTGGGAAATGAGGGAAATCGAATTAAAAAAAAAAAAAGCATCATAAAGTTTGGCCATGCACAGCTGCACAGAATCACAGATTGAATAAAAAAAAAAGCATCATAAAGTTTGGCCATGCACGGCTGCAGAGAATCACAGGAACTGATTGTTTAGTGAGTGGTTTTCCAGACACCTCATCTAAACAGGAATGGATACGAAAGGAGACAGACTGGTAATAAGTTGCCACGATCTAGTGGGCAGAGGGCAGTAGGAAAGCTAATCAAAAACAGTTCCTCATGAGAAATAAATGAGACCCAGTCTCCTAAGTTACTTAGACTTAGAGTTAACAAATAGCATTTGTACTGTCTTCTTTAATTTTCAACCCATTTTCATTCCATGGTGGGACTGCTACAAAAATCAGGCCATGACATCTTGAAAATTTTGATTTAAAGATTTACCAAGAGAATGTTTTGTTTCCAAATCTGTTCAGCAGATACTGGAAAAAAAGATGTTCTGCTGCGAATGATAATGGGTTTTTTAATATTTTGCCAAAATTCTCCCGAACAACTTATTTTGTTTGTTTCTTCCTGACTCATTCTCTTCCATGTGCATTGCAAGCCTGAACCTAACCAGCAAAGAGTGCTACATTTATAGGACAAAATGAGGATAAGGCTAGAAAAGGTGCATGATAAAAATCTCTTTCTAATGAAAGCCTTTCAGGATGATCTACCAACTGACAATCAACTCTTTCCTGTAACAGGCAGTCAGGGGAAGAGAAGCACTGCTGAGGACTTCTATTTCATGGTAAGGATCACCAATCTATTTCTTAAACATTCCTACTCTGTCCAGAGTCTCTCCCATTTTTGCCTCATGCTTTTTTGATCCAGAACATTCATTGTGATTGACCAATGAATGTCAGGCAACACAAAGAAGCTGTTAGAGCAGGTTTTGTGTTTCAGAGTAAGCCATCCTGGTCCTGGAAGAGGTAGAGTTATCAGAGTAATCACAACATGCAATTATGCATGGAGGGGAAAAAAAAGCAGAAAAAGGGGAGAAAACATCTCACTTACAGCTAACCGGTGCACTTTAAACACAGCCTTGCCAAAAAAATCATGCATTGTTTGTCTAAAAATCAGTGGCATCTGTGGATTACATGCTAGTAATTATCTCTGTTCAAACCCATGGTATGTCAGTGTGTTAACAGTATAGCTTTCATAGGGGGCAAACACACATTTCATATGCTTGGAGTACAATGGCTCTGCTCTTGGAAATTTTTGTTGAATGACATTTTATCAACTCTGACAATGAAGAAAATGAATTTTTAAAGAATCACTGTTTTACTGATCAGCCTTGGTTCTCATCATTCATCTTGGATTATATTAAAATCAAACCCAGAGCTGAATCATAAACGATTATACAATCTATTATCATTGCTGTGAAGACTCACTCATCCAAAACTTTTTCAGCTCCAAGCCGGTTCATCAGATTTGAGAACTGGAATTCTTCATCCTCATCATCACTCACGGTCTCTTTGCGTTTAAGCGGGCAGGCTGTTTCCCCTTCTGATTGCTGCATCATCTCATTATTCAAAGCAATCTGCCCCAAAAGAAACTGGCCTAAGAATTAGAGATCACACATGTTAGCATTTTCAGAACTTACTATAAGAAGCAATGTCACTAAAGAGCAACATACTAAAGATCTATTTTTACATTAAATATAATTGGTGAGGGAAACACCTACACTTGTTTACAAGAAAAAGGACTACAATGAAACAACAAAAGGATGAAGCATGGCAAGATGATCTCCAAGTTCTATGCCTGACTTTAAGCCCAGTTTAGTCTAACCCTCAGTAAATAACTCACCTCAAAATTCACACCTACTGAAAAAAATCAGACCTCTATAAACAAAACACATAAATTGTAGCAACAATCTCTTTATAAAAGTTGTGGCCTTATTTCTTGATATGCTTCAATAGAAGTTAGGAATCTAAAATAACCAAGCATTGCTACTGATAAAATGTACCTCCTATTTTAACATTCTTTTTAGTGCATGACCAAAGGCATACCTTAAATTCATGTACAAACTGCATATAGAAAGCTACATTTTATAAACACTTATTTCCCTCCATTTGACTCACACGCATTTAAACTCCTCCAAACTTGACCCTTACAACAGTTTCTTCCAACTGTTTGGGATGTTTCTATTAATAACAGAAAGACTGGATCATGGAGATGTGGTGGGATGCCTCCCATGACTGGAGTGTTGGAATGGAGGGATACAAGCTCTGAAGGAAGGACAGGAAGGGAAGACAAGGAGGGGGAGTTGCCATTTTTGTGAGGGAGAAGCTGGAATGCATGGAGCTCTGTGTGGGGACAGAAGAGGAGCTGATGTAGAGCTCACACATTAGGATTAAAGAGAAGACAAGCAAAGGGATATAGTGGGTGTCTGCTATAAGCTATCCAACCAGGAAGAACAAGTGGATGAGGCCTTCTACAGCCAGATAAGAACAGCCTCACGTTCACAGGCCTTGGTCCTCATGGGGAGCTTCAACTACCCCGATATCTGTTGCAGAGACAATGCAGTAGGGCATAAGCAAACCAGGAGGGCTATCCAACCAGGAAGAATAAGTGAATGAGGCCTTCTACAGACAGATAGGAACAGCCTCACGTCCACAGGCCTCGGTCCTCATGGGGAGCTTCAACCACCCCGATATCGGTTGCAGACACAATGCAGTAGGGCATAAGCAAACCAGGAGATTCCTGGAGTGTACTGATAAAAAATTCCTCCTCCAACTGATAGAAAAGCCAATATGGAGAGGTACTGCTCATACCCACCAACAAGGAGGGTCTCATTAGAGATGTGAAAGTCAAAAGAAAGCCTGCAGTGACCATGAGATGGTGGAGTTCTGGAATGGAGGGCAAGGAGAAGGGTGAAAAGCAAGCTCATAACTGTAGATTCCAGGGGAGCAGACTCTGGCTTCTTCAAATATCTGCTTGGAAGAGCTCCTTGGGATAAGGCCCTAGAGGGAAGAAGGGCCCAAGAAAGCTGGTTAATATTCAAGGATCACCTCCTCTCAAGAGAGCTCCATCACAAAGCACAAGCCAGGCAAAAGTCCCATATGCCTGCATGGATAAACAAGATGTTCCTGGCCAATTCAAACACAAAAAGTAAGCACACAGAGGCAAATTCAAACACAAAAAGTAAGCACACAGAGGGTGGAAGCAAAGATGAGTAACGTGGGAGGAATACAGAAACATTGTCTAGGCTTGCAGGGATGAGGTTAGGTAAGCTAAAGACTAAATGGAGTTGCATCTGGGCTTCTATAATTATATAGGAGATCAAAAGGAAGGACTTGGTTAAACAGAACATGGAAAATGGGAAGGTACCAAATACCTTCTTTGCCTCAGTCTCACTAGCAAGACCGGCTTGCAGGGATGAGGTTAGGTAAGCTAAAGACTAAATGGAATTGCATCTGGACAGGGATATTAAATAAAATAATAATAAAAAAATAAAAAGGGCTTCTATAATTATATAGGAGACCAAAAGGAAGGACTTGGTTAAATAGAACATGGAAAATGGGAAGGTACCGAATGCCTTCTTTGCCTCAGTCTCACTAGCAAGACCGGCCTTCAGGAAACTCAGGTCCCCAAGATCAGAAAGGTTGGAGCAAGGAAGATGTACACTTGGTGGAAGAGAATCAATCAGGTCAGGGAATACTTAAGTACTTAACTAAGCATATATGAGTCTATGGGCCTTGATGGGATGCACCAAAGAGTGCTGAGGGAGCAAATTTCAGATTTGCCACCATTTAGAAATATAAATGAGATTCTCCTATACTAATTGGTGCAGTACAAGTTGTATCCAGACACTACTCTGCTTTCTCAGTCTTCTAGTTTTCTAAAGCAGCCTTTACCTAGTACAGCTTCTGCTTCTACTAGGAATGCCAACATCATCACCTAGAGAAATGTATGACTACCTGTCTTGGATCCCTAGAAAATACCCGTGTAGCAGCTTAAAATGTAGCATGCTTTACATGTCCATCCTTAGGTTTTATGTGAATTCTATACAAAGATACTGTTGAAGGCAGTGCCTTGTCTGTGGCAGTCTGTGTCCGTGCCCTTAGCGTGTCTGTGCGTGTGCACGTGTGGGTGGCTCTGGGATCCACACTTCACTTCATTATCAGTTGAACCTGCAAACAGGAAAGCAGCAGCCACATCCAGCTGGGTCTCTGGACAGGGGTCCAACAGCCAGGCAGAAGGAATCCCCAGGCTCTGCAGCTGCTGGAGCTGGCAGCCACTTACAGCCCCCCTTAACAAAAAATTTTGGTTTTGGAGGGACTACTTATGAAAATAATCTTCATTTAACTAAGAAATATGTACAATTTACATATTAAAAGTAAAGCAGTGTTATATTTTTTTGATTTAATAATATGGTCTAGTGAATGGTGGCCCTGCCTATGGCAAGAGGAGGTTGGAATTAGATGTCTTTAAGGTCCCTTCCAACCTAAATCATTCTATGATTATATGATTTTTAAATAATGGCAGTTTGCTGATTAAAGCATACTCTATTAAGATACTTGATCTAGCTCTAAAATGGGAGAGGTGGGACATGAGAAAATTAAAATTTCAAATGGCTGAAGATTTGCAAACAAAAATGAAGGTCCTACTTTCTGGGCCTATACATAGTATTTAAATGTAGATTTAATGTTACAATTCACACATAGATTCAGTTTTCTAGAGAAAATGCTTAAAGCTGATGCTTATAGGCAGCAGAGCTAAAATTTAAGTACAAAATTGATTCTGTATAAACAACCAAACACAGTCTAACTAACCAACATTGTCCTCTTATCTGGAACCTCACAGTTGGGGAGAAAACAACTCTTTCACAAACACAGAGAACATGACAGTAAGGGTGCCCTCGCAAAGCAGTGAGCTACAAAAAACATATCAGTCCCAGTCATGTAGTAATAATAATTGCTTCATCCTGCTTCGTTTTGAAATGAAGTAACAACACTTAAGATGTAGAAAGCATTCCCCCAGCTGGTATTAACACATTTTCAACATTGTCTTACATTAATCTTACAGATAATCTTAATTATCTCTAAGGTCTTGTGACGAAATAAACCACAAAATTTTCTTTTCCCTCAAGCGAAATTTTCCAAAACTTGTTCATAGATCTAGCCCATGGCTTAAAACAGGTGTAATTCAGATGGTTACATCATATGTCTCATGTTGTGCCATGACTTGACAGTTTACACAGGAGACAAAGACCTTGGAGCCCTTTGTCTATAGACAATTTAATTTGACCACTTCTTCACCTGCTACATATATCTGCTATATCTAGGAAACAGTCTGGCTCCCTGCATGTGTCATTAAGTGTAATATTAAGACAAAACACTTCTTTATTGGTGTGGAGGGTACAGAATATGAATAAAGCTCTATAGAGGAGACATGCTTTCCAAACTCACTGAATCCTGTGGTGAACTCCTTTAGGGTAAGCGAGCCATTGCCATCAGCATCCAATGTAACAAAAACTTTTTCAAGCTCTTCCAGGCTAAGTGGTAACTCAGGATGCAGCCTCTGGAATGACAAAACATGCAGCAACTTTACCCAGTACTACAGGATGAGAGGAAGACTAGATTCTACAGAACATCCATAATACAGAAGGATAGGTCCTTTTGTTTCCCAGAGTGCAAACTCAAATTCATCACAGAATAAACAAACATCAGCTGAGGGAGATTTGCTTTTATGACTTCATTATTTGCCTTTATGAATCCTTTACAGCAAATCAGTGAGAACAATCTCCTTGTAACACAGACTCCAATCACACAGGGAAGAAGTAGAACTTGAGGTGGAGTCTCAGCATCCTGGTGAAATGGCTTGATTATCTTGGTGAAATGCCTTCATTATCATGAGGCTGGACAAACTTGCTAGAAGAACTGTACGCCTAGTTCCTTCCATGTCATGAGGTCAAGCAAGAGACTCTCTAAACAAGAACATTATAGAGGGCATACTGTCCTAATTAAAGCTGCTTTAAAACATGTAAGTAAATAAATAAATGTAAGAAAGCTGCATGATCCATGGAGCAAACCTGATGCTCCTGTAATGAGTAAAATATAGTTCCTGACTATCTACTTAAGAAATCCAGCATGCTCACACCAAAAGACAACCAAATTTCATTAATCCAGCTCCACAAGATCATTATTTTTTTCCTCGGAATCTAAAGATGGCATAAAAGAAAAAAACTAAACAAAACATCTTCTTTGAGTCAGGTCCTAATGGTTTTACTGTAATTCGTTTAACAGTATAGACAAGATTGCCAGAAATAGGAGGAAACTAGAATAACAAACAACTACAATAGCACAATTTCTACTGGGAGACAGCATGAGGAAGAGTAAAACCTTTCTTCAGCTTGGGATGCAATATAAATATACACTGGTGAAGTCTTCTGCTTTATTAGTTAGTATTTCAATCTCTTCCCTGAACTCCTATTATATATATAAGACATATTAAAATTGCAAGCCAATAGGTTGATAAAGTTAATCAGAACAAAAGCGCTAATCTGTTCCACTGTGGGGAAGGGATTTAGTGCTAAAGAAAGTCTCTTCTGCAAACTAAGAACAATACAAAACCACTATTCAATATACCAGGCCATATAACCAAGGTAAGAATTGGCTGAGTGCATTAACCAGAATTTCCCTGGCTGCATTATAAACCTGTATGAGTTGAAGGGAAGAACAGTAAAAGAAATTCCAAGGTGACCTTGAGAAGGGAAAAGAACTTTGAAAGGACAGAATTATCTGGAATAGCCCCAAAGCGATTTCTGAGCAGGATTAATTATGCATTGCTGCTTTCTTCCAAAAAGTTAAGAAAACTTGATGTACATCCAGTCTAAGTAAGTTATTCATCAGTTATTCACCTGCCTTATTATCAGTTTCTCATTTAAACACACCCATCTTCCCACAGCTTTTGATTTTAATCTCTTAGCTCTAAAGGGACACTTTTAAAAATGAGCTTCACTTGTAAAATGATTACATCCTACACGGCACTGATGAGGGAGGAGGTGCTTCAGACAAATTACTCTTAGAAAAACAGAAACTGTACTCCAAGTGCCAGTTCTTTGGGACCCACTGAAGGATTGCTTCTTGAGAGCTGGCTGCCCTCACCTGACCAAGTCATAAACACAGACCCACCTGCTATTCCAGCACAAATGCTTGTGGGTCTTGCTGCAAACCTGGACTGAATTATACTAATTTTGCAGTAGAAAGCACCACAATTATTTGCATTTTCTTGAAAAAAAATATGAAAATAGGAGATTTTGACAAATGTACCAATATTTTGCTCCATTATATTTCCCTGATGATAATTTACTGACTTTGACTTAATCTTAGTAACAATGGTAAGCGTGGCCCCAGTTCAATGTTTCCCCCATGTGTAACATTGGGGAAACCCAATGTTACCCATTACCCATAACATTGACAGGTACCAAATCCATTTTTGCAGATACATCTTTGTTTCTGAGGATTTGGAAGTTTTCTAAATTTTATATTAGATGTTTCCATTGGTATTAGCTTACACTGAATTTATTTTGCTACACTGCTCCCCAGTTCTATTTCATCCATTAGTACTGAAGTAGAAATGGATTAACACAATGAAATTATGCTTTGCATGTCAAGCATGAGTACTCTTGTTTTCTGCTACATACTGGTTCAAATCACCATTTCTGCAATATGTACCCAATTCCATTTTTCAAAAGATTTTATTATATCAACATTTTCAGCATCTCCAATTTTTGCCCCTCAAACGATTTAGGAACAATTTGGGAAGATGATTGTGAACACTGAATAATGCTAAAATACAGTTCCTTTACACTTCCTACAAACATATGTGATCCAACTGAGAGTTCACCATTGTTTGGCAGATGAAACCAAAGTAAAAGACTTCATTCACACAATTTTGCTGAAAAAAAAAAAACAGAATAAAATTGGTGGACTGAATACATTCATGATGCTGTGGCAAATTGCAAAGTAATGAACTTACTGGAGTTTCAACAAGAATGAAACTCAACAAGAATGAAATTAAATTCCTGGGGCATTTTTTAAACTTCACTTACTTTGATTTTCCACTTTTTTTTTTCTTTGACTGTGGAAACAAATCTTATGTAAGACTTCAAAGAGATTATTTTAAATCATCCAACCTAGACAATTCTATGATTCTATATATTTTTTAAATTATCAGGAGGGTGTTACAATTTTTAACTCCTAGTTAACCAGTTTCAATTCATTAAGGGCATTAGGAGCTTTTCTCATTCTCATTTCACATAGTTAGTTTTGGGTTACCTGCATGTCTTGACGAGTGATGAAGCCCTTGCCTTCCACATCACAAATCTGAAAGAACTCATGTGCTTTTCCCAACACATTTAGTCCTGAGTCTTGTTCTCCAGTCCTGCTCTTCTCTGCGTTTCCTGGTGGTGCAGGACTCGCAGAGTCTCCTTGCATTCTGTCCATTGGCACAATTTCGGCACAGGAATATTTTGGGATGCTGCTGTCCCATTTACTCACAAATTCTGATCCGAAACCTGTGCATGGAAGGTAAGAAAAAGAGCGATTCAGACCCTCTTAATGATGCTTTCCACAATCTCTTAGCAACCGTGTCCTTAATTAGGCACCAAAGCTTAAAAGAAGAAAAAGCTTTTTGAAAATGCCTACCCTTGATGGGTTGCACTAAAGACACTGCAAATGGGATGATGAATGAGGAGGGGGAGTCTGAGGGAAGGAGAAGACAAAACCAGCTCTAAAAAGGAATCTCAAAGCAAAATCAGCCAGTTTAAAAATAAATACAATCAATATGAACAAGAAAACACAAGAAATACTGTAAATTAAAATATAATTTAAAGTCACTACAAATATTCAACTGGTATCCTTTTGACTCTGATCATCTTAACACCACATATCACAATTTGCATCCAGTGCCTTGGAATACAGTTCATATGACAGATATAGAATGGAAGGGGATTGATGACTGACCATGCTGTTTAAATCAATTAAGTAAAATTGAAAGAAAGTTAACGGATTATGGAATACTGAAACATTTCCTTAGATTCATCCTTATTACTTACAGCTTTGACTTTCACCTGTGAAAAACTAATTGCTAGTGAACTTAGCGGGAAGACTTCATAAGTCAATCACATTCTGAAGAGCCTCTGTGAAAATGCATATTACACACCCTGCATGAAAATATTTCCATGTATTTGTGTTTGGCTATAATTTTATCTTAACTTCATTCTAGGAGGTCAGATGTAAACAGTTTTCCCCCTCCAAACATGTACAATTGTACAACATGTAGTATCAATACGAAGGAGCAGGCTTTCCCAAAAGCCTATGAACTTAAAGGCACTGGCAACTAATCATGGATTGTCATGACTCACTGAGTGTTTGTAAGACTCCCTGTATGATCTTAACTATTACCATGTGGGTAAACCAAGCAGAGAAACAGTCTATTTCACTGAAGTACTGCCTATTTGAGAGAGGCTAAGACCGAGTGTAGAGTTATCAGGGCTCAGATGACATGCAATAGCTAGACTTCGTATCTGCATCTTGAATTTTTGTTTCTGTTTTTCTAAACAGTTCTACCTAAAGTAGCCACAGATATTCAGATAATTTTTAACAGAGAGAAGTATTTTGAGAGGCATTTGATTATTACAAAGGAACATAGCCTGATTCTGATCCAGCATGACTGCCACGATCTGGAACAGCTCCAACAGAGGCCATTGAGAATCTGAAACGTATGTTGTCTTCAGCCTACAGGCTTTGGCATTGCTTAAGTTCAAACCTGGCAGTGCTTTATACCTCTTAAAACACAGCATCTTCCAAGAACTTCTTACCTGTACAGTTTGCCACAGCCTCAGGTTGCAGTGGCTTCTCACATCAAGGTGATTTCTCCAATATCTATAGGCCAGCCTGTCGGACTTCTCATGTTGCATGTAAGTATAAAAGCCATTGTAAACAGGCCATTGACTTTAAAGCAAACTGGGACTTTGACGAACAAATCACCCACCCCTTCTGAAACCACGTGGCAAAAATCTGCACACATAGGTACATGTTCCTCTCTCCTCCTCACTCTGTTTTGCAACACTGATCACCCCAGAGCTGTTGTTCAAATGCTCTCCAAAGCCGAATGACCAAAGAGCTTAACTGTCAGAATCTTTCCTATGACCAAAGAACTTAATGACCAAAGAACTTAGCTGTCAAAATCTTTCCTATGACCAAAGGAAGGATGGCCAAAGAACTTAATGACCAAAGAACTTAGCTGTCAAAATCTTTCCTAAAGCAGAGCTACAAGCAGCAGAAGAAAAAGCAAGCCGAGAGAAGGCAAAGGATGGCTACACCCATACCATCCCGCTTTAGGAAACTCCTTCTTGGAATGGGTCTTACTTCAGTTTTAAGGTACAGCAGTCATGGGGGCTTTATGAACCCCAAGAGCTGCTATTTCAACCCACCCGCAGGCACCGAGACCTCTGCTGGGGCTCCCTGTGCTCCACACCCCAAAAGGCACCCAAGCCTGACAGAGCATCCACACCAGCAGACAGCTGAGAAGGTCCTGGAAAATTAACAAGGCTAGGAAATGCCGTCAAGAGGAACAGAGGTCAGACATAGCAAGGGGCATTTGGCTGTATTACGGCTGCCCAAACAGCTGTACTCTTTTTCTTAAGAGGAAAATTTCTAGCTCAGAAAGTCTGACCAACCACCAGTAGCTGGGAAGACAAATGATGGAAAAGATCTCTCCGTAACTGCCCTGTTTCTTAATCCCTTTCCTGATGTACCTGGTACTAGACAGTCTCAAAACCAGTATATGAGCCAGCTGAATCTTTGCTCTGACTCTGTACAGCCACCCACACACTTGTGATCAGATGGAAACACCACTGCAAGCCACTTTCAGACTACAGGGGTATAATAGGCTGGATGAGATTCCCTTTTCACGCTGCTATGACACACCTAACCTTCCCTTAATTCAACACAGCTCATCCTTGATTGACACCAGCGCACGGCAGAATCAGAATCATGCCATCGGTTTCAAGTGACACTAACTTAAAAAAAGGTTTTAAAGTCCCAAAAAACAGTGGGACAAGTGCAGCTTAAAGATGGCCTCGACAAGATCTGACCCAGACTCCAAGTGTAATGACTGGGAGGGGTGGCTGACACCCCAGAAGGCTAGGCTGCCATCCAGCGAGACTTGGACAGGCTGGAGGGCTGGGCAAGGAAGAACCTCATGAGGTTCAACAGGGAAAAGTGTAGGGTCCTGCACCTGGGGAAGAAGAATGTCAGGTACCAGTACAGGTTAGGGGTGGACCTGCTAGAGGCAACTACTGAAGAGAAAGATCTAGGGGTCCTGGTGGACAGTAAAATGACAATGAGTAAACAGTGTGCTCTTGTGGCCAGGAAGGCCAATGGTATCTTGGGTTGTATAGGGAAGAGTGTAGCCAGCAGGTCAAGGGAGGTCATTCTCCCCCTCTACTCTGCACTGGTGAGGCCACAACTAGAGTACTGCGTCCAGTTCTGGGCTCCCCAGTTCAAGAGGGACAGGAAACTGCTGGAAAGAGTCCAGCGTAGGGCAACAAAGGACTGGAGCATCTCCCTTATGAGGAGAGACTGAGAGAGCTGGGACTCTTTAGCCTGGAGAAGAGAAGGCTGAGGGGAGACCTTATCAATGCCTACAAGTATCTCAAGGGAGGGTTGAAGGAGGAGGGAGCCAGACTCTTTTCAGTGGTTCCCACCGAGAGGACGAGGGGCAACGGGCACAAGTTGGAACACAAGAGGTTCCACTCAAATATGAGGAGAAACTTCTTCACAGTGAGGGTGACAGA
>NW_015090825.1:1555261-1568331 GCF_001431845.1 Calidris pugnax
TCCTGTAATGAGTAAAATATAGTTCCTGACTATCTACTTAAGAAATCCAGCATGCTCACACCAAAAGACAACCAAATTTCATTAATCCAGCTCCACAAGATCATTATTTTTTTCCTCGGAATCTAAAGATGGCATAAAAGAAAAAAACTAAACAAAACATCTTCTTTGAGTCAGGTCCTAATGGTTTTACTGTAATTCGTTTAACAGTATAGACAAGATTGCCAGAAATAGGAGGAAACTAGAATAACAAACAACTACAATAGCACAATTTCTACTGGGAGACAGCATGAGGAAGAGTAAAACCTTTCTTCAGCTTGGGATGCAATATAAATATACACTGGTGAAGTCTTCTGCTTTATTAGTTAGTATTTCAATCTCTTCCCTGAACTCCTATTATATATATAAGACATATTAAAATTGCAAGCCAATAGGTTGATAAAGTTAATCAGAACAAAAGCGCTAATCTGTTCCACTGTGGGGAAGGGATTTAGTGCTAAAGAAAGTCTCTTCTGCAAACTAAGAACAATACAAAACCACTATTCAATATACCAGGCCATATAACCAAGGTAAGAATTGGCTGAGTGCATTAACCAGAATTTCCCTGGCTGCATTATAAACCTGTATGAGTTGAAGGGAAGAACAGTAAAAGAAATTCCAAGGTGACCTTGAGAAGGGAAAAGAACTTTGAAAGGACAGAATTATCTGGAATAGCCCCAAAGCGATTTCTGAGCAGGATTAATTATGCATTGCTGCTTTCTTCCAAAAAGTTAAGAAAACTTGATGTACATCCAGTCTAAGTAAGTTATTCATCAGTTATTCACCTGCCTTATTATCAGTTTCTCATTTAAACACACCCATCTTCCCACAGCTTTTGATTTTAATCTCTTAGCTCTAAAGGGACACTTTTAAAAATGAGCTTCACTTGTAAAATGATTACATCCTACACGGCACTGATGAGGGAGGAGGTGCTTCAGACAAATTACTCTTAGAAAAACAGAAACTGTACTCCAAGTGCCAGTTCTTTGGGACCCACTGAAGGATTGCTTCTTGAGAGCTGGCTGCCCTCACCTGACCAAGTCATAAACACAGACCCACCTGCTATTCCAGCACAAATGCTTGTGGGTCTTGCTGCAAACCTGGACTGAATTATACTAATTTTGCAGTAGAAAGCACCACAATTATTTGCATTTTCTTGAAAAAAAATATGAAAATAGGAGATTTTGACAAATGTACCAATATTTTGCTCCATTATATTTCCCTGATGATAATTTACTGACTTTGACTTAATCTTAGTAACAATGGTAAGCGTGGCCCCAGTTCAATGTTTCCCCCATGTGTAACATTGGGGAAACCCAATGTTACCCATTACCCATAACATTGACAGGTACCAAATCCATTTTTGCAGATACATCTTTGTTTCTGAGGATTTGGAAGTTTTCTAAATTTTATATTAGATGTTTCCATTGGTATTAGCTTACACTGAATTTATTTTGCTACACTGCTCCCCAGTTCTATTTCATCCATTAGTACTGAAGTAGAAATGGATTAACACAATGAAATTATGCTTTGCATGTCAAGCATGAGTACTCTTGTTTTCTGCTACATACTGGTTCAAATCACCATTTCTGCAATATGTACCCAATTCCATTTTTCAAAAGATTTTATTATATCAACATTTTCAGCATCTCCAATTTTTGCCCCTCAAACAATTTAGGAACAATTTGGGAAGATGATTGTGAACACTGAATAATGCTAAAATACAGTTCCTTTACACTTCCTACAAACATATGTGATCCAACTGAGAGTTCACCATTGTTTGGCAGATGAAACCAAAGTAAAAGACTTCATTCACACAATTTTGCTGAAAAAAAAAAAAACAGAATAAAATTGGTGGACTGAATACATTCATGATGCTGTGGCAAATTGCAAAGTAATGAACTTACTGGAGTTTCAACAAGAATGAAACTCAACAAGAATGAAATTAAATTCCTGGGGCATTTTTTAAACTTCACTTACTTTGATTTTCCACTTTTTTTTTTCTTTGACTGTGGAAACAAATCTTATGTAAGACTTCAAAGAGATTATTTTAAATCATCCAACCTAGACAATTCTATGATTCTATATATTTTTTAAATTATCAGGAGGGTGTTACAATTTTTAACTCCTAGTTAACCCGTTTCAACTCATTAAGGGCATGAGGAGCTTTTCTCATTCTCATTTCACATAGTCAGTTTTGGTTTACCTGCATGTCTTGACGAGTGATGAAGCCCTTGCCTTCCACATCACAAATCTGAAAGAACTCATGTGCTTTTCCCAACACATTTAGTCCTGAGTCTTGTTCTCCAGTCCTGCTCTTCTCTGCGTTTCCTGGTGGTGCAGGACTCGCAGAGTCTCCTTGCATTCTGTCCATTGGCACAATCTCGGCACAGGAATATTTTGGGATGCTGCTGTCCCATTTACTCACAAATTCTGATCCGAAACCTGTGCATGGAAGGTAAGAAAAAGAGCAATTCAGACCCTCTTAATGATGCTTTCCACAATCTCTTAGCAACCGTGTCCTTAATTAGGCACCAAAGCTTAAAAGAAGAAAAAGCTTTTTGAAAATGCCTACCCTTGATGGGTTGCACTAAAGACACTACAAATGGGATGATGAACAAGGAGGGGGAGTCTGAGGAAAGGAGAAGACAAAACCAGCTCTAAAAAGGAATCTCAAAGCAAAATCAGCCAGTTTAAAAATAAATACAATCAATATGAACAAGAAAACACAAGAAATACTGTAAATTAAAATATAATTTAAAGTCACTACAAATATTCAACTGGTATCCTTTTGACTCTGATCATCTTAACACCACATATCACAATTTGCATCCAGTGCCTTGGAATACAGTTCATATGACAGCTATAGAATGGAAGGGGATTGATGACTGACCATGCTGTTTAAATCAATTAAGTAAAATTGAAAGAAAGTTAACGGATTATGGAATACTGAAACATTTCCTTAGATTCATCCTTATTACTTACAGCTTTGACTTTCACCTGTGAAAAACTAATTGCTAGTGAACTTAGCGGGAAGACTTCATAAGTCAATCACATTCTGAAGAGCCTCTGTGAAAATGCATATTACACACCCTGCATGAAAATATTTCCATGTATTTGTGTTTGGCTATAATTTTATCTTAACTTCATTCTAGGAGGTCAGATGTAAATAGTTTTCCCTCTCCAAACACGTACCATTGTACAACACACAGTATCAATACAAAGGAGCAGGCTTTCCCAAAAGCCTATGAACTCAAAGGCACTGGTAACTAATCATGGATGTTTGTAAGACTCCCTGTATGATCTTAACTATTACCATGTGGGTAAACCAAGCAGAGAAACAGTCTATTTCACTGAAGTACTGCCTATTTGAGAGAGGCTAAGACCGAGTGTAGAGTTATCAGGGCTCAGATGACATGCAATAACTAGACTTCGTATCTGCATCTTGAATTTTTGTTTCTGATTTTCTAAACAGTTCTACCTAAAGTAGCCACAGATTTGTTAGATAATTTTTAACAGAGAGAAGTATTTTGAGAGGCATTTGATTATTACAAAGGAACATAGCCTGATTCTGATCCAGCATGACTGCCACGATCTGGAACAGCTCCAACAGAGGCCATTGAGAATCTGAAACGTATGTTGTCTTCAGCCTACAGGCTTTGGCATTGCTTAAGTTCAAACCTGGCAGTGCTTTATACCTCTTAAAACACAGCATCTTCCAAGAACTTCTTACCTGTACAGTTTGCCACAGCCTCAGGTTGCAGTGGCTTCTCACATCAAGGTGATTTCTCCAATATCTATAGGCCAGCCTGTCGGACTTCTCATGTTGCATGTAAGTATAAAAGCCATTGTAAACAGGCCATTGACTTTAAAGCAAACTGGGACTTTGACGAACAAATCACCCACCCCTTCTGAAACCACGTGGCAAAAATCTGCACACATAGGTACATGTTCCTCTCTCCTCCTCACTCTGTTTTGCAACACTGATCACCCCAGGGCTGTTGTTCAAATGCTCTCCAAAGCTGAATGACCGAAGAACTTAACTGTCAGAATCTTTCCTATGACCAAAGAACTTAATGACCAAAGAACTTAGCTGTCATCCAAAGATCATTGACCAAAGGAAGGATGGCCAAAGAACTTAATGACCAAAGAACTTAGCTGTCAAAATCTTTCCTAAAGCAGAGCTACAAGCAGCAGAAGAAAAAGCAAGCCGAGAGAAGGCAAAGGATGGCTACACCCATACCATCCCGCTTTAGGAAACTCCTTCTTGGAATGGGTCTTACTTCAGTTTTAAGGTACAGCAGTCATGGGGGCTTTATGAACCCCAAGAGCTGCTATTTCAACCCACCCGCAGGCACCAAGACCTCTGTTGGGGCTCCCTGTGCTCCGGACCCCAAAAGGCACCCAAGCCTGACAGAGCATCCACACCAGCAGACAGCTGAGAAGGTCCTGGAAAATTAACAAGGCTAGGAAATGCCGTCAAGAGGAACAGAGGTCAGACATAGCAAGGGGCATTTGGCTGTATTACGGCTGCCCAAACAGCTGTACTCTTTTTCTTAAGAGGAAAATTTCTAGCTCAGAAAGTCTGACCAACCACCAGTAGCTGGGAAGACAAATGATGGAAAAGATCTCTCCGTAACTGCCCTGTTTCTTAATCCCTTTCCTGATGTACCTGGTACTAGACAGTCTCAAAACCAGTATATGAGCCAGCTGAATCTTTGCTCTGACTCTGTACAGCCACCCACACACTTGTGATCAGATGGAAACACCACTGCAAGCCACTTTCAGACTACAGGGGTATAATAGGCTGGATGAGATTCCCTTTTCACGCTGCTATGACACACCTAACCTTCCCTTAATTCAACACAGCTCATCCTTGATTGACACCAGCGCACGGCAGAATCAGAATCATGCCATCGGTTTCAAGTGACACTAACTTAAAAAAAGGTTTTAAAGTCCCAAAAAACAGTGGGACAAGTGCAGCTTAAAGATGGCCTCGACAAGATCTGACCCAGACTCCAAGTGTAATGACTGGGAGGGGTGGCTGACACCCCAGAAGGCTAGGCTGCCATCCAGCGAGACTTGGACAGGCTGGAGGGCTGGGCAAGGAAGAACCTCATGAGGTTCAACAGGGAAAAGTGTAGGGTCCTGCACCTGGGGAAGAAGAATGTCAGGTACCAGTACAGGTTAGGGGTGGACCTGCTAGAGGCAACTACTGAAGAGAAAGATCTAGGGGTCCTGGTGGACAGTAAAATGACAATGAGTAAACAGTGTGCTCTTGTGGCCAGGAAGGCCAATGGTATCTTGGGTTGTATAGGGAAGAGTGTAGCCAGCAGGTCAAGGGAGGTCATTCTCCCCCTCTACTCTGCACTGGTGAGGCCACAACTAGAGTACTGCGTCCAGTTCTGGGCTCCCCAGTTCAAGAGGGACAGGAAACTGCTGGAAAGAGTCCAGCGTAGGGCAACAAAGGACTGGAGCATCTCCCTTATGAGGAGAGACTGAGAGAGCTGGGACTCTTTAGCCTGGAGAAGAGAAGGCTGAGGGGAGACCTTATCAATGCCTACAAGTATCTCAAGGGAGGGTTGAAGGAGGAGGGAGCCAGACTCTTTTCAGTGGTTCCCAGTGAGAGGACGAGGGGCAACGGGCACAAGTTGGAACATAAGAGGTTCCACTCAAATATGAGGAGAAACTTCTTCACGGTGAGGGTGACAGAGCCCTGGAACAGGCTGCCCAGGGAGGGTGTGGAGTCCCCTTCCTTGGAGATTTTCAAGACCCGCCTGGATGCTCCTGAGTAACATGCTCTAGCTCTGGGCAATCCTGCTTCAGCAGGGGAGTTGGACTAGATGATCTCTATGGTCCCTTCCAACTCTGAAATTCAGTGAAATTCAGTGAAATTCAGTGAAATTCAGTGAAATTCAGTGAAATTCAGTGAAATTCAGTGAAATTATGTTTTTCTCCACATCTCAACAATTTCTCCAAAGGCCCCAACTGCAGGAACAGGCCAAACTCAACACGATAGTGCTGCTGGCCCCTGTGGCTTCTGCACAGTTCTTTAGTCTTACTCAAGAAAGAAGCAAAAAGAAAAATTGTGCAAGCATTAGATAGTCAATTGCGTATGAAAGAATAGAAATACAAAAACAGACTAATAAATGGTGGAACAGAAAGGCACTATTTACAGTTTGATAAAGTTGTTTACATTTAGTAAACAGGACAGATAACGATTCAGAAAACGTCACCATGCTTTCTAAATACTTCCACACCACAAAAGGAAATGATGTGCATCACAGGAGCCTCACCTTCTTACAAGTTGCCCCACCTTTCATACACAACATAAAAACCGGCTACACAGCAAACGCCTTGAATACAGCAGAAAATTAAATTAGAGCATACACTGAAATTCTTAATCCTTACGGCAGCTTTCAAAGATGGCACAGTTCATCTTAATTCCTGGAGTGTCCTCATTTTTTGCAAATGCTGGTAATAACATGAAAGATTAAAACTGCAATTTGCCCCATGTTACTGGATCAGCAATGTAATTATTCCAAGGCCAGTTTTAAATAACGTAGGTAGTTCTATTCACTCATTCATCTCCTTTAGGAATCAAATGGTTTACAAATTCAAAAGACTATTCTATTATATTAAGACTTTCCATTTCTGTTCATTTAGCTACAAAGAGACACTTCACTATGCAAAACAGGTCGTATCATGAGCTGATGCAAGCAAGCATAACTCCAAATAATACTAAACAAGGACATAGACTTGATGAGGTTTTCACAGATGATGAAGCACGGGGTATTTTTGGACTGGTCTGCAAAAGGCTGTTAGTATTTCAAATTACATTTTTATTATGATTTTCCAGTCAGGTAAATCACCAAACTCTAGAGGTCCAGAGCGCTGCTGATCCACAGATTTCCTAAATCATGACTTGTGACAAAGCCTGTTCTCCCTAATTGTGATCATTAAAATCTTACAGAGCTATTTTACCTGCATTCATGTCTCTGACTTTCTAGGTTTCAGTATTTTTTTTAGCATCTATCTATAGGTACAAACTTTCTGCGGCGCACTTCAAAACACAAGTCATCAGCAGAAATATGTGGTAAGCTTACTTAATACTCAGGTCACCATGGATTTATACAAAACACTCTGATGAGAGACAACATTTATGATTTACAAGCAGTAGAAAATAAAAATCAGATTGCATAATTTTGCTATGCGAAATATAGTTTCCAACAACCAAATTAATATTGTTAAAATAACCTGCAGCTGTTCACGTGACACATGACAGGGACCTCTTCAGAACTAACTTAGTGTCAGAGTTATTTAACTTTTAGCATTACGCTTAAAAGCTTCTAAAGATGCTAAAATATACCACCACAATTATTTTAAGTTGGCACAAGCCTGCTGAAAGAATCATTCTGTTCCCTACTACTGTGCCCTGCCCTTGGACAAGTGTTCATCCAGTTAGGCAGTGAACCCTGTCGCAGAATCCTTTAAATTTAATCTGGAAAGTTATAGTTTATTTAGCTCAATTAAGGCCAAATGACAGATCAAGGAAATACATCAAAAGAAAAATCAAGAATCAAAAAAAGCAGGACCTACACAGAGTGACAGAGGAATGGGGCTGCTAAGCCAAAGAGAGCACAATAACCATCCCTAAATACATAGAAATTTGCTAGATACAGGACTGGAGAAAAACACTCCCTAAGCACATAATGCAATACTCAAAAGGAAGACTCTTCTGCTGTAACATGGCAGATAAGCCAGACATGAAGAAACATCCAACGATAAAGAACATAGAGCACTGAACCACTGGCTGCAAAGGCAGTGCAACTGCCATCGTGGAAGAACAGACCTAACAAAAATCTGCAAATAATGGCATAAGTGGCCATTCCTTGAGAAAAAACGAATAGACCAGTGGACCTCAACGTTACTTTTCCCCATTTTTTAAAGATTTTATGATAGTTCAAGGTAAAAATTCAGGTCCCACACTTAAAACAACTAACAGAGATACAAAGTTGTGCACCCAAAAAAAAAAAATTTTTTTTTTTCCTCTACTATGACTAAGACAATTGCTCTTTAAGGTATCATGGAAGCATTATAAACCATATGAACACCTGGACTGAATTAGATGAAAAATGGAACCTTCGTTCCTTCCATTTTGACATTTCAAGTAGAAACATGCAAGTCTTGTGCTTTTGCTTCAGAAAGGCCTGAATTCATTGGCGAGGTAACTTCTCTCATGATGCACACAATCTCTCATGATTTTTCATCTTAGGAGACAGCGCACCATGGGGTGGGTGTGGGGAGTTTAACTGTGGAGGGAGAGATCTGAGGCAGAGTGGAGTTCCTGTGAGGGACCACAACGGGATAGTCTGAAAGAAGTGTGTCATGAAAATAATTTCAGGGGAAGAACAAAGGCAGACAGCAAAAGAATTCTGCATCCACCTTTCACCATCACCTTTCAGAAATCTGGTTAACAAGAACATCTTTAAATTACACTTTTTCACAAAAAAAAATATCTTGAAATATTCTGCCTCCTCCAAAAATCCTTGCTAAAAAGGTAACTTCTGGGGGACAAAATCAAAATCTTTTATCTGCCTGAAAATCAACAAAAATTTGGCTTGAAATCTAAAATACACTATTTCTAGTTTGTCAAGGAACGTTACATCTTTGACCTAAATTAAGGACTTTGAGATGCAAATTAAATATTCTTTTCAGACAAAAATTCATTTTTAATGGAAAAAATGTTAGTGTAAAATTCCAGTCTTAGGACTGAAGTTTAAGTCTGATGGCTAAGGACCCAAGCTAATGCAGATTGCACTGTAAGACCCAAGAGGCATGTTCCAAGCGTCCCCTGAGTTATTTGGCACATGGTTTTCAGTTGGGTTTGCAAGAATTCTTGTTTTCAAAATGTTTGGAATTTCCAAAACTGTAAGCTTGCTCTTGCAAACCACCTTCACCCAAGTCAGTGGCACAGTTTGTATGGGACAAGACCATGCGAGTGAGGCACAGGAATTTGCTAGTATACTATTTTTCCATTGCAAGCAGTAATAGTAAAATACAATGCAAGAAGTGTCATGTTTTCCTATATGCAGTACAAGACAACCTTCATGCTAGCTCTTCTGCATGGCTCACTTCCAAGGTCTGGGAAACACATATAAACAAATCCACTTCTCTATATTTGATTCGTAGGCTTGGTACACCTCATCCTGTTCAGTTCCACAAAAAACTCTGGCAACACAAACAATTAAAAATGCATCATTACAGATTCTTAATTGGATTTTAATTCGCCCCCCTGCTTTCAAGTAAAAATACAACTTCCCCATTCTCTGCGAGTTACCTAGTCAAAAAGGTATTCTTGCAATTGGGCAGGATCCCTGCCTCCATTTGCACTGCTCTCTAACAGACAGAAGTTCCCCAGCAAGACCCCTCACCTATCTTGACACCCCCTTTGTGAGACTAAGGGATAAGATGAGTCACGCAAGGAAAAAAAGGGCTATTCCATGATTCTGCAGGTAGGGAGAGTATCTTCTGGTGTGGCTCTCTGGAGGTCACAGCTTCTTCAAAGGGGCACATATCATGTGGCTCAACAACGTGGTGACCTCCCACTGCGCAGCATCATCTCTGTCTGGCAAAAATCAGGTATCAGAGCAAGGGGTACTCTGGGACACAACAGAACAAACACATGATACAGAGACACAGCAGAAGGACAGCATAAGAAGGAAGTAAAATTAGACTGAGACAGGCAAATATTTATCAATAATTTTTTGTTTTCTCTTAGGATAAAAAAATAAATCAGCTTTAGACTGAAAACTCTAGGCTTGACCTGGTTAGATCTTTGTCTGGAAAGAGCTCCAAAGTCTTTAACTGAGTTTTGGTCACTTTCTTGACACAGGCATCTCAGTGGCTTCTACGTGCATAAGTCATGGACAGTGGAATCCGTTATGTTGTTACATCAGGTTTAAGTTAAACTGATTAAATCTGCTTTTTTAACAAGAAAAATAAAAGTCTAAAGATATATTACTCCCTCCTTATATGTAGAACTATACATTCATATATACTTATATAGCAAATTAGCAAACAATAGAAGAGGATTCTGGGCATTGTGTTCTTTACCCCTCTATATGGCCACAATTTACCCATCTATGAAATCATGACAGCATATTGTTTGCCAGGGAAGAGAAATAGGAGAAGAAAAAGAGAGAGACCTGATAGAAGCAGCACGTGTATCCTGTGAGCTGAAGAAACCACAAGAAAAGCTTGCAGAGTGATGCTCTTTAGTACATTACTTTCTGCTACTTTCTTTACCGTTCTCTTCTAGTCCATCACAAGATGGGAGGAAAAAGGGGGACAGGTGTCTCACACAGAACCAAAGATACTTCCTTCATCTCAACAGCAGTGAACTGAAGTGTCCAAGAACTGACAGACTAGGAGACCATAAACTAGTATTGCCCTAAATCTCGTTTGCTACTTAAACCATTCACATAAATACATCTGCTCTTTGTACTTGAAACACTGACTTTTGATTTCTTTTCTTGAGGTCAAGATGAGAATTTAGTATAGGGAAGATCGACATTTAATTTTCACTCTTTTGGGTGTAACAATTACTTTTTAAGTTGTACAATACTGAAGTCCCTAATGATAAATTTACAGACCGGATATCAGAGTCCTTAGGACATCCCACAGACAATTTTTATCACTTTTATCAGTGTATCAGAGTAATTCATACATGCTATCCAAAAGTGAAACTAACCTGGAAACTATCAATGAAAACCACAAAGTTGCAAGTAGGAAAATAGAAAAATACGTTAGTCAGAGTGTTCCATAGGGATTTCACCATTCTCCCAATTGCGGCACTACCCGAGTTTCATTATGTGCAGTCATAATCTGTTCTATAGGTAAATATAGGTATATATTTTCCTGGTAGCAGTAAGTTTCTTTTATAACTGTCATTTGCAGGCATCACACGCATGCAGCATCAAGAAAGCCACAAAGCCACATCAGACGCCACACTAGTGCTACAGCAACGTAAGACTGACTCTGAACTATTGTAGGGGAACACAAGGATCATTTTTACAGCCAGCAGCAGCAGCACTGCCATAGAATCATAGAATGGTCCTGGCCAGAAGGGACCTCCAAAGATCATCTAGTCCAACCTCCCCGCAGTCAGCAGGGACACCCCCAACTAGACCAGGTTGCCCAGGGCCTCATTGAGCCTCACCTTGAATATCTCCAGGGATGGGGCCTCAACCACCTCCCTGGGCAACCTGTTCCAGTGCTCCACCACCCTCACAGTAAAGAGCTTTCTCCTGATCTACAATCTAAATCTGCTCCCCTCCAGCATAAAGCCATTGCCCCTCATCCTGTCCCTATAGGCCTTTGTAAACAGGCTCTCCCCAGCCTTCCTGTAGGCCCCCTCAGGTACTGGAAGGCTGCTGTTAGGTCTCCCGGAGCCTCCTCTTCTCCAGGCTGAACAACCCCAGCTCCCTCAGCCTGTCCTCGTAGCAGAGGTGCTCCATCCCCCTGATCATCCTTGTGGCCCTCCTCTGGACCCTCTCCATCAGGTCCATGTCCTTCTTATATTGAGGGCTCCAGACCTGCACACAATACTCAGAATCACTTCTCTGGACCTGCTGGCAACACTTCTATTGATGCAGACCAGGATGGGGTTGGCCTTCTGGGCTGCAAGTGCCCACTGCCTGCTCATGTCCAGCTTCTCACCCATCAGCAACCCGAAATCCAACCGAAAGTCACCAGGACATAAAGTGATTTCTCTGTGACACACCCTTAGCACGAAGCCACGCGAGCGAGGCAGAAGTGCAAACACCCAGACTTATCATCAGTCAACAAACAGCGCTTTTGGGCACCACCTTTACGCAACATTCTGGGTGGAGGAGGAGCCCCGGCACCTCACACCCCAGCACCCCCAGACTGTGGGCCCTCCTCAGAGCCGGCTCCCGGCCCCGCACTGCTCCAGCCCCGCACAGCCCGGGGAAATACGGGCTTAAGCACCTTTGCTGGTTTTCCCCTCGGCGGGCAGGCGGCTGGAGCAGCCCCTTTGGCAGCCGCTGCTGTCCCCATCCTGCTGCTCTCCGGCCTGAGGGCGAGCTGAGGGGGTTAAGGGCCCAGGGCTGCCAGGGCCGCCTGGCACCCTCACACAGCGGCTTCGGCAGCGCTCCCGACCCGCTCCAGCGGCCCTGACGGGGGGACAGAGAGCCCGCCGGGGGGACAGAGGGCCCTCCGGGGGGACGGACAGAGAGACCACCAGGGGGGACATCCAGAGGGGGCCCGCCGGGGGGGACACCCAGAGAGGGACCGCCGTGGGGGGACACCCAGAGAGGGCCCCGCTGGAGGAGGACACGCAGAGGGCCCCCGGCCGGCAGGCGGGCCCGCCCCTGCGCCCCGTGAACCTGCCCAAGCTCCCTTCCGCCCGCCGCCGGCGCAGCCCCCGGTCCCAGAGGGGCCAAGGGACACGGACTGGCCCCTAGAGAGAAGGAGGTGGGCAATAACAGCTCTCCCCGAAGCCCGCCGAGCCCCTGCCCGGCCCCGCAGAGGCGCCGCTCTCTCGCAGGTGCTCCCCTTCCCCCCCGTCCCCCCCCGCAGGAAGCGGAGCCTGCAGCGGGCGGAGCGCGGCGGAAGAGCCGGGCGATATTGAGACACCGGGGGCTCCGCAACGGCGGCTAAAGCAGGGGGGGCGGGTGCTTTTCCGCCAGCAGCTCCCCCGGGAGATGGCACGGTCCTCTTGCTTTTTTCTTCCCCTGACCCTTGTGGCCCACGGTGTGCCCCCCCCCCCCCCCCCGGACTCCCCTCCCGCCGCTCCCGGCAGGGCCCGGCCCGAAAGCGCGATGCGAACCCCGGGCGCTGCCCTCCCCTCCGCCTGCCCGCGCCTCCGTGAGGGGGGAAGTCAGCCCGCGGGACGGTAGAAATAAGTTTCTAAACTTCGTTCCGAGCACGGGTGGCATTACCGGGGCGAGGCGGGCTGTGCCCCGGGGGCGGGACGGCCGGCCCCGGCCTCCCTCCCCCCTGCCGGCGAG
>NW_015090825.1:1568341-1585135 GCF_001431845.1 Calidris pugnax
CGTTTATAAATGGTGGTTTATAAATGTAGTTTGTAAATGGGCATTTATAAACGTCTCTGTCTCTGGAGACATTCACACCCCGCCTGGACACCTTCCTGGGTGGACCTGCTTTGGTAGGAGGGTTGGACTAGATGATCTCCAGAGGTCCCTTCCCACCCCGTGTCATTCTGTGGTTAAACCGTAGAGAATCTTCTTTTAGAGAAGCCCATCCCAAATGGTTTCAAAGACTGAGTGGGATAAGAAAGGATGTCTGTGGCCCTGAGGACATGGTGGCCTAAGACAAGGATGCACTAAATATGGACATTGTCTGACAAACAGGTGGTAGCAGAGAGATCATTAGTTTTAATGAGCAATTAAGCACTTAGAATGTTTTTGCCAACATGAAAAGTGAGCCAAAGGACAGGTGAAGAAGATGAAGATTGAGGGAGAAACGACCCTCACTCAAAATGAGGACCACCAGAGGGTATGACTACGTATGCCCAAAAGCTTATTATAATATTTAAATAATTTCTCAGAAATGTAATGAATATGCTAATGGTTTCTTGGAATGACATTGAATATGTATACCTGTTGTGTATAAATTTAATTTTACAGCAGTATTTGGTGTGCACAACAGGAGGAGCCAATCCCCTGTAAGAATGTGTGCTTTCTGAGCTTTACATTGAGTCTTAGGAAGCTTTATCTGCCGGTTTGTGGTAACAGGACCAGCTCCCTCCCAGTGACGAGTCAGGTCAGAGAGGTGCTGCTGTCTTCCTTGGTCCCACCTGCAGCCAGGACTACCTGCAGGGTGGGTTTCTAGGGTCGAGGCGTTTAGTTGTAACAGCTGTAACCCCAACGGCACGGGACGGAGGTGTTTGGAAGGGTGCAGGGACATTCATCCACAGCAAAGCCAAGGTGGTGAGCAATCAGAATGGACCGGCTGAGGTCTTTCACACCTTGTGATTTCAAACTGCCCTGAGTCTAGTTACACGTGTACAGAAGATGGCAGTGGGAGACAGAATGGGAGAAGATGGAAATGGGAGACGAGGCTCCATCTGGAGCACTGTGTCCAGTTCTGGGCTCCCAGAACTAACTGTCCTAAAGACAGTGAACTAACTGCTGGAGAGGGTACAGCAGAGGACTACAAAGATGATGAGGGGCCTGGAGCATCTCCCTTATGAGGAAAGGCTGAGGGACTTGGGTCTTTTTAGTCTTAAGAAGAGAAGACTTAGGGGGGATCTGATCAATGCTCATAGATACTTAAAGGGAGGGTGTCAGGAGGACGGGACTAGTCTCTTTTCAGTGGTGCCCAGTGACAGGACAAGAGAAAATGGGCACAAACTTGAATATAAGAAGGTCCACCTAAACATGAGGAGGAGCTTCTTTCCTGTGAGGGTGGCAGAGCCCTGGAAGAGGCTGCCCCGGGAGGTGGTGGAGTCTCCTCTGGAGACATTCCAAACCCACCTGGACACGTTCCTGTGCAACTTGCTCTGGGTGGACCTGCTTTGGCAGGGGGGTTGGACTGGGTGATCTCCAGAGGTCTCTTCCAACCCCATATGATTCTGTGAATTGTTTTCACGTTCATTTGACTCAGAGACTCCACATAGGCCAAAGTATATTTTGAAAAATGTGTAAATACATGCATCCGGGGTCAGGTTGTCTGCATTGTCCCCCAAGAAGAGAAAAACATTCAACATAGTTCTTCTCATTGTAAGTTCCCCCAACTGTAGAAGAGCTCTTAGCTCATGGTGCCTGAGGAAGACTTCATTTGTCTCTTCTTCATCGAGTGATCTGGTAGCAGACACCTGCTGTGACATCAACTGCACTGGTCTGTCCTCTTGTCCTTACCCACAATCTCCATGGGTTCATCTCCATGGGTCCCAAGATAAAGCTCCACGCACCTAAGGGCTCCTTTTCACAGTGTACAAGCCCTCCTATATACTTGCCCACCCCATCTTTCCTGAGCAGCCCATAACCCTTCAAGCTTATCTCCTTAAATAAGCTACACCAGATCATTGGTAAACAGCAAATCTTGCATCTATAAAGGGGAAGGTAAGGAAGACCTGCAGGTGGTTTGCAGAATACGGACATGTGTGCCTCATACATCTACTTACAAAGCACTACCAATAGTAGTTTAAAACAGTTGTTAAATGATTAGTTGATGATTACATAACTGAGTTTAACTAGGATGGCTGCTGCAAAGGGAAATTTTACTTCACTAATGGCTACAATCCTTTGACTGTAGGCATGTACAATTTCCCCAAGGCAAGCTCGAGTGGGGGTTTACAGTACATTAAAGTGCTATTTGACAGTTACTGCTCATATCCGTGCTCAGTAATAGAGTAAATATTTGAAACTTGCTTACCACAGCAGCTGCTTGATATGTATTGTGGACTAAAATAGGCACACAGGTAGTTACCATGAAATCATCAGCGTGTTGAATAGCTGTAATGCTCTGCACGCGCTGACTTAGGCTGACTTTTCTATTTAACTTTTTGCTATGTTAGTAAAGCATAAGTGGGTAAAAGATGGAATTACATTTCTTTTAAAGCTGTGGACAAGATTCTTCCAGAAAAATGAAGGCACACTGTCAGCCTCAAGGGGCTAGAAAAAATTCAGAAGCTTGTGACAGAACTGAAGACAGCACATAGACAGCTAACTTCTTACCACGTTGAAAACTATTCCAGAGGGCTCCACAACATTCTCAATTCAGGGAAGACAGGGTGAGAAACAGCATAGAAATGTTTTCAAGAAACATCCTGTGTTCAGGAGTAGCTAAGACTGAGGAAAATTCTAGAACAGAAAAGAGAATTTGTCACATCCATGGGGAAAAAAGCTCCCCGAAGTGGCATTTTCAGACTTTATAGTAACATTACTGTATTAAGGTCCCAGAGAATATATCTTAAAACTAGGGACTGCTTAGGCACCTTGTTGCAACAAATCATTCAATTTTCTTCCTTACCATTTGTTATGGTGCAATTTAGACTTTTCAATTTCTGGAAGAAAGATTTGGGCTTTTGCTCTGTTTTCATTCTCTCTCATAGCAAAATGTTACAGATTCTAGCTCTTCATTAGGAAGAACAAATAGTGGAGTAAGAAGCAAGACATAAAATATTTACTGGCATAGGACCAATCTATATTGCAGTACCCATGCAGATACGTGTCAACTAGAAGACAGGGCTTCGTAATAACTATTATAATTCACAATTTAAATTACTTACCCTGGTATTGTTTGAAAAATTGGGTGAAATCTGCAGTTTCAATTGAACTGTCTTGTCCAGATCTCCCAAACAAACAAAGAAATTTTCATTTTTATTTCTTGTGAGTAGCAGTTGTGGGAGCTACTGAATTTAATCACATTAGCTAAAAGAAGAAACTGAGTATTTATTATTTCCAATGAGTTGAGTGTTCTGACTAAGTGAGTGTCACCTGATGAGTGAAATCTGCGCCATGACACCTATCCATTTTATGTCCTCTGCATTAAAAAGAATCTTTTTTTCTTTTTTTTTTTTTCTTTTTAGCAGAATTTGGAAGAATACTGGATTTTGATCAACGTGTTTACAAACTGGAGGAGTTGCAGGAAAAAGGAGCAACTGCCTGTGTCTTTCAGAGGACTATCACTGTAATCATCAAATCCCAGAAGACCCACACGAGGAAGGGACTACTTTGACATATAGCTAAAGGGTACATTTATCACATTGAAATTTGGTGTGATGGGAACATCATGTTCCTATATTCTGCCGTGGAAATTCAGCCTCTGAGGTCTTGAAGAAACCAGTTTCAGAATAGAATTATACTTTCAAAATTGCACTCATGTACTGCTGTGATTTATTTCAGCAGTTTCTGATCATATACATTGATGTGAACTGAGTTCCCTGGGCGATGATGGCAGAGACAAAGGTCCTGACAGGCTTCAGCAGCCACAAGTTTCATGAAAAGCTGGAATCAAAAGTATTTTCATATCTCCCTCCTGGGGTAAGTGGAGTGAAAAGCAGTAAACTCATACACTGTGATGTCAGAAACTGTGACGCTAACTGCAAAGAGAAAAAAGCCCAAGAATAAAGGTGCACATGCATTAATCTACTTCTTTACACAGGCCTGGATTACAGCAATAAACAAAATACTTTAAAGAATTCTACCCTTTCATATGGGTCCAAAATTGTCCTCTGTGAAGTCTAGCTACAAACTCACTAGATTTTCTTCAGGGAGTATAACCGAGAGATTTTGAAAATCACTATGGGTGCAAATAACTGAGAGATTTTGAAAATCACTATGGGTGCAAAACATATTGTCCGGAGCCAGGATCCTCCTGACTTCTATGTTTAAGGTAAAATGAGTTAGAAACTGGATGACAGTCTCTACCACTGGATTATACAAAAGCCAGAACTATAAACAGAAGCAGGTGGTAGGTAGAAGATGGCTTGCAGCTGTTAAGTGAGGAAATTACAAGTGGAATACAAAAATAAAACCCCCACCCTTTAAATAAAACAGGCTGTATTTCACAGTTTATTTATGGTGATGTGTGTTTATCTCAATCTGGAGATCCATCATACTTCTGGGATGCAAGGGTCATTTTCTTCTATGTTTAGGCTGTTAGTAAAAGCCTTTCCATACTAATGCAGCTTTTAATTGCCTATGAAATTGCATCACCCTGAGGGAACTTTATGGTAACACTCAAAATCATGTTTTCTTTTTCGATGCTCAGGGATCAGAGAAGTTGTTACAGAAAGTGAAGTCATAAACATATGACTTCATAAAGAAGTCTTCAGAAAGAAATTTACAGATTAGCTATAAAATTGAAATTGTAATAACTGAGAGCTGGGAAAGGGGAGGTCTTCCAGCTTGACCTGCTCTAGAGGCATCTCACTTGCCAGAGTAAAGGAAATACATGTTTGACTTGATGCTCATGTCACCTGGAGCAGTAAAAGACTGATCGTGCTACACTTAAAAATAATGTGTAAGACTTTTCTAAAAATCAAGCTTTAATCATGGAATTAATCTGGCTGTCATCTATTCCAACCTCACAGCAGAGTCAGCCTGAGCAGGTTGCCCAGGGCCTTGTCCAATTGGATTTTGAAAATATCCAAAGATGGAGACTCCACAACCTCTCTGGGAAACTTGTTCGAAGTGTTTGACCATGCATACAGTAAAAACATTTTTTCTTATGTTTAGGTGGCACTATTTCCAGTATGGCAACATCAGCTCAGTAGTAAAGCATGAATTAATAGGTGTATTTGTGTAAATCAAGGGTTTACAAAGCCAGAAGATTTAATTTTTTGTCTATTATTATTGTTTATTTGTCCTATCTCCTGAGGGGAAACGATATCCATTCTTCCTGATTGCGGCTCAGCATTTTTTGTCCCTTGTGGCTTTAAAGGAAACCAAATTAGCTATTTAATCTACAGTGACCTATTTCTTTCCCCTTAATACTGAAAGTACAGTCTTTGTGCATGCTCATGTCTATCATGTTCTTCCAATCCCTTTCCCTCAGGACTAAGCAAACCCATTTCTGAAATATTAAAAACCACAACATTCCCAGGGGAACATTCAAATCAGTTCTTCATGTTGATTTTTTTTCCATCGCATTTTACAGCCACACTCTTCGTATTTCTCAACCTGAGAAGGATTAGAATTTAATTTTTATTTTAAAAGAAAAGCACCGTTTTGGAAAGTTTCCCTGTGAGGATGTGGAGCCAGCTGTACTGTAGATGGACTTCTCCTCGCTCAGTCTGTGTCGTGATACACTTCTAATTTTACTCAATATTCCACAGTTTGCTGAACCAAAAACCAGTCTTTAAAACATACGGCCATTAAAATTGTTCGAAGTGTTTGACCATGCATACAGTAAAAACATTTTTTCTTATGTTTAGGTGGCACTATTTCCAGTATGGCAACATCAGCTCAGTAGTAAAGCATGAATTAATAGGTGTATTTGTGTAAATCAAGGGTTTACAAAGCCAGAAGATTTAATTTTTTGTCTATTATTATTGTTTATTTGTCCTATCTCCTGAGGGGAAACGATATCCATTCTTCCTGATTGCGGCTCAGCATTTTTTGTCCCTTGTGGCTTTAAAGGAAACCAAATTAGCTATTTAATCTACAGTGACCTATTTCTTTCCCCTTAATACTGAAAGTACAGTCTTTGTGCATGCTCATGTCTATCATGTTCTTCCAATCCCTTTCCCTCAGGACTAAGCAAACCCATTTCTGAAATATTAAAAACCACAACATTCCCAGGGGAACATTCAAATCAGTTCTTCATGTTGATTTTTTTTCCATCGCATTTTACAGCCACACTCTTCGTATTTCTCAACCTGAGAAGGATTAGAATTTAATTTTTATTTTAAAAGAAAAGCACCGTTTTGGAAAGTTTCCCTGTGAGGATGTGGAGCCAGCTGTACTGTAGATGGACTTCTCCTCGCTCAGTCTGTGTCGTGATACACTTCTAATTTTACTCAATATTCCACAGTTTGCTGAACCAAAAACCAGTCTTTAAAACATACGGCCATGTCAAATCTTGATCTACTGTCCTAAGGGAATGGTATCTTGGATCAAATCCAACATGAATTATATACAGCCTTACCAATGCCCCCCATAGTTATGCTGAGAAGGTAAAATGTGTATTTTTTGTCCACAACCTGGCAACCTGTGATGAAGTGTTGCGTAGATTCCAGCCCAGAAACAGCTGAAGTGCACTGACAGCTAAAAACTCTGTTAGCCACGTCTCTGCTGGTCAGGGCTTTTCAGTTTAAATGAACAGTTATTATAAAGAGAACTATATTGCCTTCCCTAATGCAATCCACATAAACAGAGTAAAGAATACTGTTCACTGAAGGATTTTGTGCATCAAAGGAAAACTTTTAGAAACTCACCGCCTTATGAGCATGCTTGATAGAAACCTGTGTTTTACATAGAGACAAAGTTCATATTGTGAAATTGGGAATCAGTCATATTTACCACCATAGCAGTTAAAGGCCAAGAAAAATGGAGATCTATTTCAGTAACTAGTGTGTGCACACAACAGAAGACAGTTCCAGTCCAGAAATCAATTACTTCATAAAGAAGAGTGGCTTCTGTCTCTGTTAAACACAAACATGCCCCAAAAACTTGTAGCCAAGCAACCACATTCTTATTTTGGCTGCTCGAAACTCCCTCACTACCTCTGCAGGGTTGTGTCACCAGAGAAAAGGATGAGAAGCAGGAGAGCAGCAAACACATTACCCATCCTGGATGTCATCTCTAAGCATGTAGAAAAGAATTTTTAAAAAGGGTCATGGGGAGTGCTCAGCACAGATTCCCCAAGGGGAAATCACACTTGACCAATCTGATAGCTTGTGGATGAGGGGAGAGCAGAGGGTGGTGTCTACCTGGACTTCAGCGAGGCTTTTGACACTGTCTTGTCAGTCCCCACAATTTTTTGGTGACTTTTCAAGAGTAGATGGCTATACAAGAGAAGACCAATGTGGTTCTCAGAGTCTGCTGTTTGGGAAGCGTGGGTTGGATGAGAGGACAGTGAGGTGGGTTGAGAACTGGCTGAATGGCAGAGCTCAGAGGGTTGTGAGCAGCAGTGCAGAGTCCGGTTGGAGGCCTGTAACTAGTGGTGTTCCCCAGGGGTCAGTACTGGGTCTGGTCTTGTTCAACGTATTCATCAATGACCTGGATGAAGGGATGGAATGTACCCTCAGCAAGTTTGCTGGTGACACAAAACTGGGAGGGGTGGCTCACACCCCAGAAGGCTTTGCCACCATCCAGTGAGACCTGAACAGGTTAAGAGAGTTGGGCAGAGAGGAACCTGATGAAATTCAACAAGGGCAAGTGTAGGGCACTGCACCTGGGGAGGAATAACCCCCTGCACCAGGACAGGTTGGGGGCTGACCTGCTGGAGAGCAGCTCTGCAGAGAGACCTGGGAGTCCTGGTGGACAAGTTGTCCATGAGCCAGCAATGCACCCTTGTGGCCAGGAAGGCCAATGGTCTCCTGAGCTGTATTAATAAGAGCATGGCCAGCAGGTTGAGGGAGGTCATCTTGCCCCTCTGCTCTGCCCTGATGAGGCCCCATCTGGAGCACTGGGTCCAGTTCTGGGCCCCCCCAGTTCAAGAAGGACAAGGAACTGCTGGAGAAGTCCAGCGGAGGGCTGCAAAGATGATCAAGGGACTGGAGCATCTCTCTTAGGAGGAAAGGCTGAGAGACCTGGGTGTATTTAACAAAGACTGAGAGGGGACCTCATCAGTGCTTATAAATTATATAAAGGGTGGGTGTCAAGAGGATGGGGTCTTAGCGGTGCCTGGTGACAGGACAAGGGGTAACAGACACAAGCTGGAACACAGAAAGTTCCATCTGACCATGCAGAAAAAATTCTTTGAGGGTGGCAGAGCAGTGGAGCCAAGTGCCCTGAGAGGAGTCTCCTTCTCTGGAGATATTCAAAACCCACCTGGATGGGCTCCTGTCCAGCCTGCTGTAGGTGAACCTGCTTTGGTAGGGGGATTGGACTAGATCATCTCCAAAGGTCCCTTCCAACCCCTACCATTCTGTGATAGAATGTGTCAGTCCCCACAATTTTTTGGTGACTTTTCAAGAGTAGATGGCTATACAAGAGAAGACCAATGTGGTTCTCAGAGTCTGCTGTTTTGGACTAATAATAGTCTTCCTTACAACACCAATGGACATATATGTGAAAAGAATGTTAAGACTGACATGCTCATAAGACGTAGAGTCTTATGGCCGATGAGAATCACACCAATTACTGACGAGTCACAGAATCACAGAATCTTCTAGGTTGGAAGGGGCTGGAACACAGAAAGTTCCATCTGACCACGCAGAAAAAATTCTTTGAGGGTGGCAGAGCAGTGGAGCCAAGTGCCCTGAGAGGAGTCTCCTTCTCTGGAGATATTCAAGGTGCCCAGAGAAGAGTCTCCTTCTCTGGAGATAATTTAAAACCTTCCTGGATGCACTCCTGTCCAGTCTGCTCTAGGTGAACCTGCTTTGGCAGGGGGATTGGACTAGATGATCTCCAACCCCTACCATTCTGTGATAGAATGTGTCAGTCCCCACAATTTTTTGGTGACTTTTCCAGAGTAGATGGCTATACAAGAGAAGACCAATGTGGTTCTCAGAGTCTGCTGTTTGGGACAGTGTCTAACAATAGTCTTCCTTACAACACCGATGGACATATAGGTGAAAAGAATTTTAAGACTGACATGCTCATAAGATGTAGAGTCTGTACAGGCTGCTGAGAATCACACCAATTACTGACGAATCACGGAATCACAGAATCTTCTAGGTTGGAAGGGACCTTAAAGATCACCTTGTCCAACTGTCAACCTAATTTTGACAAAAATAAACACCCACACAACAAACAAAAAGCATCACCATCACTAAACCATATCTTCCAGCACCACATCAACCCGTCTTTTGAACACCTCCAGGGATGGTGCCTCAACCACCTCCCTGGGCAGCCCATTCCAATGCCTGATAACCCTTTCCGTGAAAAATTTTTTCCTAATATCCAGCCTGAACCTCCCCTGGCACAACTTGAGGCCATTTCCTCTCGTCCTGTCGCCTGTGACTTGGGAGAAGAGACCGACCCCCACCTCTCTACACCCTCCTTTCAGGGAGTTGTAGAGAGCAATAAGGTCTCCCCTCAGCCTCCTCTTCTCCAGGCTGAACAACCCCAGCTCCCTCAGCCTCTCCTCATAAGACTTGTGCTCCAGACCCCTCACCATCTTTGTTGCTCTTCTCTGGACCCACTCCAGTACCTGGATGTCTTTTTTATGGTAGGGGGCCCAAAACTGGACACAGTACTTGAGGTGAGGCCTCACCAGTGCCCAGTACAGGGGGACCATCACCTCTCGGGCCCTACTTGCCATGCTGTTCCTGATACAGGCCAGGAGTCTTCCTCCTGAAGGTAACCCCCACCTGTGTAGAGTGCACAAAATATCTTTAGCCTTCCTGCTCTGATCTCGATAATGGTTTAAAAAAGATCAAGAGTCGACAAACCACAAGCTGGATTAGCATCCGAAGTACTCCCAGAATTGAAATCGCTAACACCAGCTGGTCCATTACGTATCTCACGTTTCACTCGGATGTGAGGCTACTGGGACATTGTTAAAAAAATAAAGCTGAATCATTTCTGCAGATTTTAACCTAAAACCAAAGGTTTGTACAAACTGCCCCTGTAAATGAACTGGAATGGAGACAGACACTCTGCTAAACTGCTTTGGGTGAAATGAGATCTGTTGGGCAATAACTGAGCACACACCCATTCTACAAAGCAAAACCAGCATAAGATGCCAGTATGATATAGAAACAAGATGAGTTCATACTGAAGTGTTGTGCTCATGAGGAAACATTCTGCCATAAGAAAAATTCAATAAGAAAGCTTTACCTCAGATGAAGACACACACAGGAACGACACGCTCTCTTGCACAGGTAACAGAAGACAGCAGGTGTCCTTCCCCAGAATCAGACCAAATCCTTTTTGCTTCTTTAATGCTCCATAGTCCAAGGAATTATTTTCCTCCCTTCCTTTCTCACAGTTCTATTATTAAATCCAAGTATTTCTTGTATTGGCCACTCGCAGAGTTCTGGACTTCATTTACAATAATAACCTCTCTCCCCTTGCCCGCAAAAGGGTGGCTACTTTACAGATACCTTCAGTATGAAGATTCATCAGCCCAAAAATGGACACCAGAGAGCAGGACAGTGCTTTAAAAGAAGAGCTGAAACTACAGTTGTGCAGTAATTTGGCAAGATTAAGATTCTGCCATTTGATTTAAGAGAGTTAAGTCATAAACAAGACACTGCCACACTAACAATTTGAAAAGTCACAAAGATCAGTGTAGGTTATGGTATTTTGTGTCCATGAGACACTAAAAAAGAAATTTAATTTTTCTTAACTAAAAAAATCAGTTCAGGCCTCAGGAGAAATAAAAGACCAAATCAAAGGAACAGCACGCATATCTGTTAGTCTCATAAATGTATGTTCTGTAGAATAAGAACAGAAAGGAGTCAGTAAAACATAAATTCCCTGTATGATTTGCTATTAAATATTTTATACAAAGTGGGGAACGATGTGCCTTTTGCACCACTACCAGAGGAGTGAATCAAACACAAATCACCCCTACAACAGTAGAACCAAGGGTTCCCAACTGGGATCAGGCTTCCTGGTGCACTAAACTAAAGGGAAATGCATCTTCGCACTAAATGGTTTAGGAACAGAAGGAAAGGGAAAAGCTGCCATGAAATTATAACTACAAAGAGATACCAAACGTGTGCAGGATTCATTGACAGGCAAAGATAACAGCACCAAGGAGAAGGAAGCGATGATTGTGTCTCCAGTTATGATGCCAGATACGTAGTCACCTTCTGCTTCCAGTTCCACAGGTTCCGTGTGATTTTGAGCGGACAGTCATGCCAGTTGCAGTGCCTTTTAAATAAAACAGATTTTAAATATAGCCTTTTTTTCCAAAAAGTCCATTAACAATTTAATGACAGACCAACGCAGATGATTCTGCATCTGCCATAATTATATACTGTTTCTACAAGGGTTTGTTACTGGTCATAGCCAAAGCAGCAGCCTCAAAGGCTTCCACTTAGACTCAGTGCTCCGTAGGTCCTTTAACAAAGAAAAAGACCTAAGGGCATGATTTTGTAGGAAATTGTTTAAGATTGCAGTGCATTTCATCGTAACAGCCCCTTCTTCAGGCTCTTCAGGTATTTAGGTACTCAACTTCACTCTTTACCCAAATACTGTCCCAAATATTCCAGTCCTCTTCCAATATATTCATCAGTGACCTGGATGAAGGGATGGAATGTACCCTCAGCAAGTTTGCTGATGACACAAAACTGGGAGGGGTGGCTGACACCCCAGAAGGCTGTGCCACCATAGAGTGAGACCTGGACAGGCTGGGGAGTTGGGCAAAGAGGAACCTGATGAACTTCAACAAGGGCAAGTGTAGGGTGCTGCACCTGGGGAGGAGTAACCCCCTGCACCAGGACAGGTTGGGGACTGACCTGCTGGAGAGCAGCTCTGAGGAGGAAGACCTGGGAGTCCTGGTGGACAATAGGGTGACCATGAGCCAGCAATGTGCCCTTGTGGCCAAGAAGGCCAATGGCACCCTGGGGGGCATCAGGAAGAGTGTGACCAGCAGGTGGAGGAAGGTTCTTCTCCCCCTCTACTTTGCCCTGGGGAGGCCCCATCTGGAGCACTGGGGCCAGTTCTGGGCTCCTCAGTTCCAGAAGGACAGGGAACTGCTGGAGAGGGGACACCCGAGGGCTACAAAGATGATGAGGGGCCTGGAGCCTCTCATGAGGAGAGGCTGAGGGACTTGGGTCTTTTCAAAGTAGCATTAGGTGAAATCTGCTCCACACCTATAAATACTTAAAGGGAGGGTGTCAGGAGGACGGGGCTGGTTTTTTCTCAGTGGTGCCCAGTGACAGGACAAGAGGAACTGGGCACAAACTTGAGTATAAGAAGTTCCACCTAAACATGAGGAGGAACTTCTTTACTTTGAGGGTGGCAGAGCCCTGGAACAGGCTGCCCAGAGAGGTGGTGGAGTCTCCTCTGGAGATATTCACAACCCACCTGGACACGTTCCTGTGCAACCTGCTCTGGGTGGACCCACTTTGGCAGGGGGGTTGGACTGGGTGATCTCCAAGGTCGCTTCCAACTCCATGTGATTCTGTGATTCTATTGTCCCTTTTGCTCCTTCTACCTGTGAAAAATACTCTCTAACGTTACAACTATACCAGTTATGAAAACCTGAGCTACTCAGGTGTTACTGAAAACTTTCTATTGAAATGCTTAAAAAACAAAGGATGGCATCTTTTGAAATTTTCATTCTTAGTTTAACTGTATTATTTCCAGTAAAGATAATCTGAACAATGTCTTCAGTAACAGCCAGTACACGAGCACCGAGTGCTGCTTCTTCAACCCTGACCAGGCAAGAAGGACAGCAGCACAGCTCCACCAACGTAAGCGTGTGCGCAAGCCAACAGTAACAGTAGGGCCAAAATCCTACAGAATAACAACTCAGAAAGGTCCATGGCACTGCAGCTGAGCAGCGGGCTCAACAGTTCCATACTGAACAGTTAACAGCCACAAGAGCATCATTTCCATCAAAACCAAAGTTCAAATCCTAGTGCAAGAGTTCTCTAATCTTGCAAGTATAGGGTTAAATCTTTGCAAGTATATAACTGAAGCTTACAGTAAAAATGTACCTAAAGTTAAACATAACAGCTTTAGTGAACTTTATAGCTCCTTCATCAGTTTTCTCCAGATGGATTTTCTTTGGTTTAGGTTTAGAACCCAAACTAAGAGACCTCCCAACACAAAGCAATGACACGCCACAGAACACAGACACACACAGGTATGTAGCCTGGGGTTTTGTTGTTGTTTTTGTTATTTTTATGTTCTACGGACAATCTTTATAAAAGATTAGTTTCATCATATGCATACTATGCTACAGGCATATTTCTACCACATGAATAAATACGTCATATACAAAAAAAGAAAACAAAACCACAGAACATAAATCCTGACTTTGACAACTTACCAATGACCAATGTATTTAAGGCTCATTAAGGAATTTCAAATTTGTAATAGTCTCTACGTTTGAAAAATGCCATTAGTAAAGTTTACAGATTTTAAAAAACAGTTTGACAATCTCTCTTAAATGTTTAATAGCTTCCCTCCTCCACAAACATATGCTAGCTTTTCTTCCACCCCTCTCACTTCACACTTCTCGGTTTTATGTTGTTCTCTTTACAAAAGGAACAAAAGTATCAAAAAGACACAAACAATATTCAGTTCAACTCCTTTCAAACTTAACAAAATTCTATTAAGTACTCAGGGTAAATTTGGTTAGCATCAAAGATAACAAAGATCTTTGGGTTCCAGGTATTATCCACGCAGCTGTCATATAAGTTCACAAAACTTCCATCTTTTGAAGGAGGCCTCATGTATTTGGAATCACCGTTGATATAGTCACCAGTTAATACACGAGCAAGAAACATGACTTTATCTGGTCTATGCAGATGAGGCTGCAGATTCACACCATGAATTTGAAAAGTATCTCCGTGTTTCATGTCATCTTTGCAGAAACGACTGGAATATGATGCATCTCTTGCAAAATAGGTCCCTTTCAAATACAAAAAAAAAATATAATCTGATGACATTCTTATCATGACAGCTTAACTACGACAGCATGAACATAGGTATCAGGATGAAAGATGTCTGTTCTGTTACGTTCACTAGGAATCCAATTTTTATTTTTTTTCCCTCTAAATTGTTAGATTATAGTAACATAATCAAATTTTTAGTGGGAACATTTTAGTAGGGAGATTGTCTTCTGATAAACACTGCTTTGCTGGGCATCCCTTCCCCACGTTCCCTGGTCCCATCAGCCAGTTACATTACTTACTGCATCCTAACTTTCTTAATTACACTTGACGTATAAGCAGAGCTATATTAAAGAGCTCTTAGATAAACACAGGGAGCACATCACAAAGAACATACAATAGGGAACCCTTAATAACTTTGAACTGTTAAGATTACTAAACTGTTTTACGTGACAAAAATACTTACCTTTTCCATATACAGCAGCATGCATCCCATTTATTCTCCAGTCAAAGTTATGAATACATATTGCTTCTACAAATTCATTACTCGTGCCGTGAAATAACATCTGTTCATTAATAGTTGGGACACCTCTCTTCTTCTTGAGTTGAGCTTTCTTCCTACAGAGAACACACAATACAGCATTGCAAACATCTGTGCAATCAAATGAAGTCACTACGAAAGCACTGCTAGAGGCGACAGACCCAAAACACCCCACACATTCCACTCTCTCAAGAGTCTAGATGATTCTAGTTTTCAAACAGATCAGAATTCTAAAGGTACCTGTTTAGAAATCACACACTTCTGGATGCTGTGGACTATTGTCAGACGTAACCAAAGATCAGGAAAAAAGGTCTTTTATACCAATTTTATCAACGTTGTTCATTTGACATTAGTTTCAGCGTGGTCATTTTCTGCAGATACGTTTTTAAAAGAAAGGTGTTTTTCTCCCATTTTGTTCCCCCCACCTACTTAAATAGCAAGGTGGGAGGGATAACAAAGTTAGTGGATTATAAAGTATATTACCTAAGTAAACCAGTAAAAAAATTAAAAATAAAATTACCTATATTCTTAGGTAAAATTACTTCAATATGATCATCTCATAATGGTTTTCTCAATTTATGGCTCACATACTTTCTAAAACAGCCAAGTCATGCATTGACAAGGTCATATCAGGTTACCTAGGACAAGGTTACCTAGAATTTTGAAAAAAATCTTATCCTACGGGTGGACCTATAGTACAGACAGAAGGCCATGGCACACCTTCAATTAAAGAATAGATATATTTTCCATCAATCTTTTTTAAGTGACTTTCTGACAGCTGGGTTTTCATAAGATCCACGAAGAAGTGGACTCTGGAGCAGTGCCTAAACCACTGAGCTGTTCATAGTTATGATCCCTTGACTGTCCAGACACAAAAAAAAGAGTTGGAATGCATCATTTCTTTGTTCCTGTTTATGTACCTGAATTTTCTTCCTATAAAAGCCACAGTCCATGGGGCACTGCACTATATGGTTAGGTTTATCAGGCACATATTTAGGGTTATCAAATTAAGCAATCTGCTTATAACTGAGCACACACTTGAATTGGGAAAGTGTTCTCAGGGCCTACAGTTTAGATATAGTCTGAGGAAGTCCAATTAACCAGGTCCAGGGAAAGAGAGGCAGCAAATATTCTTCATCATATTAGTGGCATTACATTGCAATAAGGCCTTAATTATTTATAAGTACATTCCATAGAAGTGAAAATCTTGCAGTACTTAGCTTAAAGATATGTTTGTTCTGTTTTATTGTTGGGCTCTTTTTTTCCTCCTCTATTTAGTGCAAACTAAAATAACTATGTCTCGGCAACTTAGGTTTTTTTGTGTCTTTTTCCCTCCCCACAACTGCTTTCCAAATCAGAAGAATATCAATCGAATCTCAAGGGCATCTGGGAGGTTTCACTAATAATCTCGTTTGTGTCATTTTGTGTCAGAGGCAGAGAGGTTCCAGGCACTCACGTTCCACTCTATTAGCAATTCAACAAAACTGAGAAGACAAGATTCCCTGCATCTTGACAAAACTACCTGTGTGAAGCAACACCGCTGAGCTAAGGGCTAGTAATGCTGAACACCCAAAATTTTTCAATCAGCAGCCCTCTGTTGTTGGCTGCTGAGCTGTGACAACGTATAAAAGTGGCCTGGAATAACTTCTCTTGAAACAGGGGAACAGATTTATAGAAAAGGCAAATAATCAGTTGTCCAAAAGTGTTCTGTAACAGCCAGAAAACCAGTTGATTTTATAAAACCAATTCAAAATCGTCATTAATATGGGAACTAGGATACGAGGCAAACATGTTTTGACCGCTGCGGTGATGCAAATAATCATTCAAGTCATGCTCAAATTTAATCTCCGCAACAAAACACTTGCTCAAAACCACAAAAGCTTAAGTAGCAATTGTTCCTCATCAGTAGTGGAATATACTGAGCACACTGGGAAGCTGGTTCTGCAGAATGCAGAAATGCCACAGCAGGACTTGGGTTGCTTTGGAACAGAATGGAGGAGCCTGAGTATTCTAAAACACATTGTCTTAGCACATTCCACCAGCAGTGACCAGCTAATCCAGTCATAGAATCATTGAGGTTGGAAGAGACCCTTGGGATCATCGAGTCCAACCATCTCCCCTACTCTACAAAGTCCTCCCCTACACCATATCCCTCAG
>NW_015090825.1:1585263-1609439 GCF_001431845.1 Calidris pugnax
CCAACCTCTCTACAGTGTCCTTTCAAGTAGTTGTAGAGAGTGATGAGGTCTCCCCTCAGCCTCCTCTTCCTCATACTAAACAGTCCCAACTCCCTCAGCCGCTCCTCATACGATTTGTTTTCCAGCCCCCTCACCAGCTTCGTTGCCCTCCTCTGCACTCGCTCCAGCACCTCAATATCTCTCTTGTATTGAGGTGCCCAAAACTGGACACAACACTCGAGGTGTGGCCTCACCAGTGCTCTCACACAGCTAGTTCACTCAATAAAGGAGAAACCTAAAGCAAAGCTGAACACCCAGCGACAGGCTCTTTGTACGTATGGAACGTGAGCTGTTTCTAGAGATGGTCAGCAATACACAGCTAGTTCACTCAATAAAGGAGAAACCTAAAGCAAAGCTGAACACCCAGCGACAGGCTCTTTGTACGTATGGAACGTGAGCTGTTTCTAGAGATGGTCAGCAATCTCACCGACCAAACACTGGCTTCTACTTGCTGTAGCTCTCTACAACTCCAAACCGAAATGCATAAACCAAAATATACTAGACTAAGATTCGTCTTCTGTTACTTTCACTTTCCCACGTGGGACATCAAAAGAACTTTTAGTGAATTTGAAATACCAGAATACCTTCTTCTTTGTAACTTCTTTGTACTACCAGGCAGTAATTTCTTCAGCAGTGTGTGTAAGCCCATCTACTCCAAGGCTGTATTTTACCCTCAGCAGAAAAGCAGCTAGGCCTCAATTGCATACACTTATTCTAGCAATTTTTCATTGTTACTTGTATTTTTTTGAGACAGGAAAAAAAAGTTTTAAAACTGAAATGAATTTTCTCCATATACTTTTATACTGTACGGGTACTAAGAAAAAAAAGAAGTACCTTGCAGTCAGTGATAAGGCAATACTGTAATACTCCTGATGTATGAAATTCTAAGGCCCGTTCTCAGTTTCATACCTTGAGAATATTCTAGCACAGAATTCATAGATTCAGAGTTCTTCAAACCATGAATTCCACTGACTGACCAGTGAGGAAAACTAGGTATGCTCTCCAAATGACATCTGTTCCTGAATGAAGCAACAGAGGTCACCCCCTCCATCTACGCTGGAGACCAAAGCAGACTTACTTTGAAGTCTCCTTGCTATTCCTATTCTCAAAAATTGGTATTAAGATGGCATAAATACACCTCTAGAGAAACTTATTTGTAGAAAGGTAGATGTTGAAACACAAGGCCAAGCAAATAAGCCTTAATACTTAAACAGGTAAATAGAACCAAATAGATTTGCAATTAGGAGAAGGCTAACTCTCTTAACCGAGAACTTAAATTCATTTCTTTATGCATATTCATGATATAGATTTAAATTAACAATAAATTACATATCTTTCAAAAGATCATGTAACGTCTTTTTTTGTTATACATCTGCTTAGTTATTTTCTCACCATTTAACTTAGTTTAGTTGGGTTCTATAGTGTAACACATGCTTAAAATTGATTCTCCTTCTTAGAGGCTACATAAATAACTTTCGTCAAATACAACTGCTTAGGATTAATACTGTGAAATAAGTGGAAACAGAACTCAGCATTTCCTGCTTCTTTCAGGCCAGCACATTATAAAGAGGGAAAAACAGAGAACTTATGTTTAATGTGCTTTTGTAGCACATTAAACTTAAAGAAATTACATGAATATGTGCTAATTGGACACTTAATTCTGTCCTAGGTTTTATAAAGTTGAAAAATTAAACAAGCCACAGATATTAATTTGCTTTGTTCCTAAAAAGTAAAATAATACAAGCCTGTCAAGGAATTATTTTACAAAAAGCTTATCTGTGTTTCCTTACTTCACATCATGTGCATCTACCACATGGACATCAGGAACATCTTTAATACATCAGTCTTATCTGTGGTACATCTACATCTAATGCATTTCTACAAGTATTACATTTCTGCACCTGTAGAAACTAGAGTCTTGAAAATGGAATTTCAAATACAGAGGAATGACCAATAAGAATATTAAGAAAATAGAAAAAGTAACACATTTTCATTAATGATAAAAGAAATTAAACATATTTCTGCTGCATGCCTTCAAGATTTGCTCTGTTAACAATCCTAAGACTGTTGGTTTTAGAAATAATCTCACCTGCAAAAAAACTCCCACAAGTCTAGATTTTGTATTCTCTTAATTCTTTTAATTCGGTGGCTATCCATTGTTTTTCCAAAGAGACTAGAAACTTCATTATATTCATTTGTTTTCTTTTGCAATGGAATAAGCTGGAAGAAAAGAGGTTAGTAGGATTTCAATTCAATGCATTATTTCATTATCATGTGTTTTTTGACCAACTTGCACACTGACTCTTACCTGATATGGCTCCTCATTATTTACATTCTCCCAGTGTGAAGGCACAGGGATAGCCTCATTTTCACAGATGAAACTTCAAACGAACAAACAAAAAAAAGGTAAAACACATCACATCAAAGACATGTGGCACTTTCTTCCTGTCAAACTCCTGCTCTGAACAATACAGTATGCAAAAAACCACAACTTATACAAAACTACTTAGGGTTTTAATTCAAACAAAGGCTGGTGTCAGCAGGTAAGGTCAAAAGCAAGAGCTGTTATTTTGTATTCAAATTCTAACTTAGCTTATTATAAATAAACTACAGTAATGAACAGTTCTAATACACCATCTCCCCAAAAAACAGATAGGAAGATAAATCAGAAGAGATGGTCAGAAAGGTCCACAACATAAGGAGAGGAACAATAATGTAAAAATGTGAGAGCGTAGATACAGCCTGAGCATTCCAAACTATGAGGAATTAAAACTACCTTATGTGCCTGGAGACTAAGGACTCATTTGAAGTATTTAAAAGCATCACGTTAGAAATACACACTTGAAAATCATAGCTGAATTTGTTTTTTAATAAAACAAACCTGCAAAAAATGTTTTAAGCATATATCCCACACGCATAGCAGCTTTCAAGCCTAAAAACCATGACTAAAAGAAGCAATCTCCTGAAAATAAAGAATGGTGTCATCACATGGAAAGACAGTACTGAATGCAGTTATTCAAGACACAAAAAACCAAAAATGAATTGCCATGTTATTGCACGCACTCTTCAGTAAATATCCATCCCAAAAAAAGCTGATGGTTCAAAAAAAACCCCAACAGTGCTCCTTGAACATCAGTGTGAAAAGACTGCTACTACATTTCTTATTACAAATGCCAAATTTATTTTTGAAAGTATAATCAAACTACAATTCAGAACTAAAATTACTTCTAAGAAGCTATTTGGGGAAAAAACCTCACATATAGTCAACTTTACCTGTGTAAGTACCACTGCATAGGTCAGCTTATTGTTTACTGAATCTCAGATTAACGTCAGCACAGCTTTACATCGAATGACTGATCCAATGGCAAGAAACTTACAATCTAAAGCAATTAGAGTCATAAAGCAATCTGCAATGTTTTGATGCAATTTCTCGTAATTTCAAATCATTTTAGAGTAAATTATTAAAACACACAAGCAAGGAAACGTAACTCAATCGGTTTTGCTGTTATGATAATACTTCTAAAATTATGAAGTCATTATTAAAATGGAACAAACTACCCCATTGTGCTTCTCCACAGCAATTCTGATTCAACAAGGATTTACAGCAAGGGACTCCAATGGGTAAAGTCAGGCACAGGTTTAGGAACCCTGCCAAAGGACATCAGTAATCAGGATGCCTTGCCCCTCCCACTACAAGTTCCTTACTTTCTCAAACAAAAAATCCTTTCATCACTCATCCCCTCTGAACTGTCTTCCTTTTCACTCGACTAGTTGCCCTACCGTGATTTACCACTCAAATTGTTTGATGCAAAAAGAAAATAAATATAAACAATAAAAATAAAACATTTTTTTCGGTTTCTTTTTACTTAGAAGAAATCGGAAATAAAATAGTTTGATGCAAAAACTTTTTACTTAGAAGAAATCGGAAATAAAATAAAATTTAAAAAAAAAAAAAAAAGAGTCTTCCTTTCATTTCCTTACCTGAAAGCACTGATAGAAAAGGGAGCTCGCTTTATTGGACGTTGCTTAAGGGTAGTTAGGTTGGTTTGTTTCATCGCTGAGCATAAAACAAGAGTTAGGATGAAAGTTTCAGGAATTCATCTATAGTATATGAAACATTTAAGTGTCATTTTTAAAAATAACATTACTACACTTAAAGTTGCCTGACAGGAATTCCTATTTCAACAATTAACAAATCAGCATTTCCAATAACTGTTTCTAAATCCTGGCCTCGAAATCATTGTCATTTCTGCAAGTTGGCAAAAGGCACAAATATTACAGAAACAAAACGTTTATCGTTAAAATACCCATCTAACATTCAACCCCACTACATCACTGGCAAAACTTCCGCTGCCTTTAATGCAACTAGGATAACAAAGCACATTACTGCTATCCTTAATGCAAGACATCATGCCAGTAGCACAAAAATAGTTGTTTAGTGTTTGCATTTAGTTATTTAGCATTATATTCTGGATGCAAACCAAAGATTTTTTTTTAAACAGACATTTCAACACAAGTAAACATAAAAGTCCTTGTATTGTCACATACTGCTTTAGTCCCAGTACATGGCTGTTTTACTCAGTCCCTACTTTTTGTAAAAATAAAATAAAATAAAATAAAAATAAAAAAAATAAAAATAATAAAAAAAAAACCCCAGTCATAATTCTTTTGCCTATCTCCTTGTTATTCAGACAACAGAGTTGGCTTCAACTACCCGCTGAATTATAAAATCACTTTAATGCCAGTATTTTGCAGAAAACTTCCTTCATATCGATGTTTCTTACACAGACTCCGAAGGAAAGAGTTTTTCAAGCTTACAAGCAGTTGCACATCAAAGAAAAAAGGTTCAAACTTCCAAGTCCCATAGATGTATGCTCCACACCACTTAGAGCTGAGGTACGTGGCAGTAACATGGTGGACTGCTTCTAAACAAGACATGCTTCTTTATTAATTAACTATAATAGAAAATGTAATAGGGCAGCTACTTCTAAAAACTGGCATGTACTTTCCAGTAAAGACGATATTTACAATCACAAGTTTTTGCACTATATACGAGGACAATAATTTGCTAAATTAACAAATGAACTGGCACCTCCTATTATTTAAATTTACTCTATGAAAAGATACATACCTGAAAAGTCTAGCATGTAGCTAAATTTCGCAGTAGTAAAAGAAACAGAACCATGTGGGTTTGTTCGGAAGCTCCTTTCAATATCTTCACTGCCAACAAAGCAATGATTGTTTGAATCAGTCTTCAAAATAAATGAAAAAACACATTTAGACAAGTTCAGCAAGAGGCAGTTTGATGTATGAAATCCATCATAGGTTAATATAACTTCATATGTATTTACCTGAAACATGTGCCATTTACCACACTCAGCCAAATAAAACCAGCCCCACTGGGTATCAGAAGTATCCATATCTTCAACTGGACTTTCCATCTTTGGAAAAAAATCTTCTGGTGGTCTTTGAAGCATTTCCTGAAACATTCACAGAAAGTTTTGATACTATTTGCAAAAATGCATTATTTGAGAAATTCATAAAAAAGCAAGATCAGGTGAATTTGCAATACTCAAAAAAAAAAAAAACCCCAAAACCCACCCAAAACCCAAACAAACCCTGGCAGGTAGAGGGCAGATTTTGTTTTCTCTTTTTCTCAAATTGAAAAAGTCTCCATTTGCTACTTATCCAGTATTAACCTTTAAGTTACTTTTTCAAAGCTCTCTTGAATGTCTGTAAACACGCCAGTAACGGCAAGAGCTACACATTAGATCAAAGAGAGGTGATAAATTTCATACTGATGGTGATATGAGCAAGGCCATTCTTCCATACAACAGGCTCTGAGTTAGATACCGCTCAGGAATGAGGTGCTGGGGTTACATCTTGATGAAAACATCATCAAGTCGATGAAAGTGATGAAAACTCACCAAAAGTGAGTACCTAGTAGAACAAATTAGACTGGGTATCAGAAGTTGATAGAAAAAAAAAATTAAAAACTACAACAAAGAATATAATTATTTAACTGTTCAAGTTAAATAGCGCATTGTTCCTCAACACTGCACGAAGGTTTGTTTCCCCCCAGTGCACCCACTTCAAAATGATACAGTAAAATTACTGGTACTCTGTACCTGTAATTTTAGAGAAGATTCACACCAAAAGCCAGAGTGGCTTCCACACAAGCAATGACTACCATAGCTAGGGTTCAGCAGGATGGAAGAAAAAGGAGTGAGGAAAGGACATAGCAGAGGTCTACAGAATCGTGACAAAACTGAATAATGAATCACATTGTCTTCCAACATAAGAAGGAGAAATGTATCAAAGGCTGCACATGACAAGTTCAAAACAAGTGAACGAGAGAGAAACGTATCAAAGGCTGCACATGACAAGTTCAAAACAAGTGAACGAGAAACTTCTTCATAGAACAGATGGCAATCTGTGGAATTCCTATTCATGGCATGCTGTGGATGCTGCAAGTTTATGGAAGTTCAAAAAGCAGCTAGACAAGTTCAAGACTACCAAGAGCTATGTCAGAATACCTTCAGGAGAACAATCCCTGCCAGATTTCAGCTCCTTCTTTATTCATCAACAAAATTGTGAAAACTCTGGAAGTACTTGACTCTACTTGCATATACCTCCTAACACATCCACCCCGTCTGCCACCCCTGCCTCCCACAAGCAAAAATTCTAAGTAGACTGGGAGGAATCTTTCAGAGGAAGAAGCTTTCTCTACTCCTAGAAAAGATCAGCAATTCATCCACTGTAACTTCTTAACGAACACTGGCACTCTTTCCAACTATTTCCCCAACTTCACTTTCGCTTCCAGGAAGTGGAGTAACACTCTTCAGCCAAGTTCATCAAACAATATCCAATAAATCAATATCCTGGTTGCTTCAGTTGTTTCCTGGACACTTCAACACAGAAAAAAGGTAGAGACCAGAAGAATGCAAATACTGGAAACCAGAAGTAGGCACCAGCTGAGCCAGTGCTACTGGGGCAGGAGTTGACAGCAGGAGACACTTCTTTAGCACTATCCTTCCTCCTTATTTTTCCCAAGCTAGCCCTCTGTAGTTGGCTGAAAAACAATGCCAGGAACCTCTCTGTGGTAATAGCTTGAGACTGATTCATCAAAAGCTCCAACGGGCTCCAAAAATCTAGCTGCTTAGAAAACAGGGAAATTAAAAGTGGACCTCCACAACGCCTCTCAACTGCAGAATCCGAAGGCAAACCTACTTGAGTACAAATGGAAGCCTACAAGTCCACACACACAGATAGCTGCCTCAAGGTCAAGCAGAATCACACTAAAGGTACCTCAGCTGCATGGAAAAATATTTTGAAAGAGGTAAGAAAACTGTTCTGTATTTCAGAGGGCATCTGCCAACATCTATTCTTCACAGCAACACAAAGTCACAGAGCCTACATTTGTTTGGTGTTAAAGCACAACTGCCCATTATTGATGACAATATTTCACCTTCAACTTGATGCTTCCTCTCAGGTGGGTATTTGGCTATGTTCTCTCCTACAGAGAGAAGGCAGAGGTAGTCTACACTTTTTAAAAGCTCAGAGGAAAGCAATTCAGTAACTTTTTTGGTAACATTTAGTTTCCTCACATTTAGGCTTTTTTGGTAACATTTAGTTTCCTCACATTCCTACTAAAACCACCAAACCTCAGCTCCATCCCAACATTAGTTCAGGGCGTTGAATCTGATCAATAAAATCAGTAAAGCCTTTTGAACAAGTTACAAACAGAGAAGGCGTGTTCATCTGTGCCCTGTCAACACACTTACACTCTTCTGAGAGCAACACAGTCTCAAGAATAAACCATTTACTAAGGAGACAGTTATTCCCATCGATTTCAAAAATGTCACATTCAGTCAACGTGTATTACTCTAGTGATAAAGTCTAGGGTAAGCAGGAAGATTCCAGGATACTTGGAAGTATGGAGGAATGACCCGAAGTCACAGACATGTAAAGTCATAAAAAAGAAGACAGCTGTTCTCAAAGGAGACACAAATCCAAAATGCTTGAAGGAAATCGCTCAAATTACTGATCGCTGGTCAATACTGAATCACGACCACAGCATTTATAAGAAATATGCAGGCAGCTTTTTTATCCGAAAGTGAGATGAAAAATTTCCGTGGGTTTTTCTGGATGTCAGGATGGCAACTATCAAAGATGCAGCAATGAGAATCTTATTAGCAATTTTATTGTTGTTGCTAACAGACGGTGTCTCAGCTCGCATTATTAGTTCTGTTCCTGCCATTCCAGGAGTTACCAGAACAGCTCAAATTAAACACAATTAACTCCTGACAGCAAAAATGTCCCCCTAAAGAGAAAGAATGCTCTTTGTACATTCTACTGTGACTGAATGGCTTTACTACTACTGGTAAGGCATTGCCTCATTTTTCCAGAAGTACTTTTAAACTTGCATGATAAATCACTTTATAGTGTGTAGTACCACAGAATGGTTTGGGTTGGAAGGGATCTTAAAAGTTTATCAACTAATTCATCCCCCCCGCCTTGCCCTGGGCAGGGAGACACCTCCCACCAGAGCAGGTTGCTCCAAGCCTTGAACCCCTCCAGAGATGGGGCAGCTCTGGGCAGCCTATCCCAGAGCCTCACCACCCTCATGGCAAAAACTACAGAAGCATCCTGATAGGCTACTCTATCTGTTTGGGTGGTTTTTTGGGTTTGTTTGGGTTTTTTTTCCCTGTCTGCCTCCATTTGGTGAGTTGTGCTTTATGGCCTATGACTCTTTTGCCTACCAAAATCAACTTTGCCTAGCCCCCCACTGGGCTGAGGGGCTCTCTGGCTCTTCCTGAGAGAGGAAGGAGACCTGGCAGAGGCAGAAGCCCAGGGCTGGGGAAGGGAAAGGAGGAGACCAGCAGCATTGGCACTGGTACTGGATCACAAGGGAAAGTAACCTGGACAGGATGGAGAGCTGGGCGAGGAAGAACCTCATAAGGTTCAACAGGGAAAAGTGTAGGGTCCTGCACCTGGGGAAGAAGAATGTCACGCACCAATACAGGTTAGGCATGGACCTGCTGGAGACAAGCTCTGAAGAAAAGGATCTGGGGGTCCTGGTGGACAACAAAATGACAATGAGCAAGCAGTGTGCTCTTGTGGCCAGGAGGGCCAATGGGATCCTGGGCTGCGTAGGGAAGAGTGTGGCCAGCAGGTCGAGGGAGGTCATTCTCCCCCTCTGCTCTGCACTGGTGAGGCCACAACTGGAATACTGCGTCCAGCTCTGGGCTCCCCAGTTCAGAGAGACAGGGAGCTGCTGGAGAGAGTCCAGTGTAGGGCTACAAAGATGATTCAAGGATTGGAGCATCTCCCTGATGAGGAAAGGCTGAGAGAGCTGGGGCTCTTTAGCCTGGAGAAGAGAAGGCTGAGGGGAGACCTTATTAATGCTGACGAGGATCTCAAGGGTGGGTTGAAGGAGGAGGGAGCCAGACTCCTTTCAGTGGTTCCCAGTGACAGGACGAGGGGCAACGGGCACAAGCTGGAACATGGGAAGTTCCACTCAATTCTGAGGAAGAACTTCTTTGGGGTGAGGGTGCCAGAGCCCTGGAACAGGCTGCCCAGAGAGAGTATGGAGTCCCCTTCTCTGGAGATCTTCAAGCCCCACCTGGATGCCGTCCTGAGTAACATGTTCTAACATGCTCTGGGCAACCCTGCCTCAGCAGGGGAGTTGGACTAGATGATCTCTATGGTCCCTTCCAACTCTAAAGATTCAGTGAGATTCAGTAACAGCCCCCTCCGCAGCGGTACCACCGCTCACCCCCTTTGTGCCGCCCGGGAGCACCGCCGCGGTTACCCCCGTTACCGACACACAACGGCCCCCCTCACCCTCCAGAGCCGATCCTGTCAGAGCTCACGCTCCACCTCAGCGCAGCACCGCCACCCCTCCGCCTGGGCCGCAGGCCTCACCCGCAGCCGGCGGCCTACGGGCCCCCCGCCCTCCTTCCCCACCCTGGGGCGGAGCGGGAGGGGCAGCGGCCTGCGGGGCCGGGCTGAGGGGGAAGAAGGACGGAAGGAGCAGCCGCTCGCCGCCTCCCTCCCGCACTCACCGCATCGGCGGCGGCCGCCGCCGCCCCCCCAGGGCTCGCTCCCCACATGCCGCCCGCCGCTAGCACTGAGAAGCCTGACTGACTTCTCTCCTGTTGCTCTTATAAAAAGAGAGCAACTATTAAGTCTTGACAGTTGCCGCCATTGGTTAACTGTCATAGTAAGTGCATCTAAATAGATGGAGTTGTAGTCCCTAATTCCATTGTAACTATATTTAATCTTTTTTGTGTGTGCCAGAAGTCATATTTTTCTATTTCTGTGTCCATTGCAGGCAATGGCTAGCTTAAAAGACAAAAAGCTCTCCCCCGCTTTATTTTTATTATCAGGACAGGGTACAGATGTGACGATGATGATGATGATGATGATGATGGTGGCAGCGGTGTTGTGGTGTGGTGGAGGTGTGGTGGAGGTGGTGGAGGTGGTGTGCTGGAGGTGTTGTGGTGTGGTGGTGGTGGAGATGGTGTGCTGGAGGTGTTGTGGTGTGGAGGTGGTGTGCTGGGGGTGTTGTGGTGTGGTGGTGGTGGAGGTGGTGTGCTGAAGGTGTGGTGGTGGTGGAGGTGGTGTGCTGGAGGTGTTGTGGTGTGGTGGTGGAGGTGTTGTGGAGGTGCTGTGGTGGTGTACTGGTGTGGTGGTGGAGGTGTTGTGGAGGTGCTGTGGTGGTGTACTGGTGTGGTGGTGGAGGTGTTGTGGTGGTGCTGTGGTGGTGTACTGGTGTGGTGGTGGAGGTGTTGTGGTGGTGCTGTGGTGGTGTACTGGTGTGGTGGTGGAGGTGTTGTGGTGGTGCTGTGGTGGTGTACTGGTGTGGTGGTGGAGGTGTTGTGGTGGTGCTGTGGTGGTGTACTGGTGTGGTGGTGGAGGTGTTGTGGTGGTGCTGTGGTGGTGTACTGGTGTGGTGGTGGAGGTGTTGTGGTGGTGCTGTGGTGGTGTACTGGTGTGGTGGTGGAGGTGTTGTGGTGGTGCTGTGGTGGTGTACTGGTGTGGTGGTGGAGGTGTTGTGGTGGTGCTGTGGTGGTGTACTGGTGTGGTGGTGGAGGTGTTGTGGTGGTGCTGTGGTGGTGTACTGGTGTGGTGGTGGAGGTGTTGTGGTGTGGAGGTGGTGGAGGTGTTGTGGAGGTGCTGTGGTGGTGTCCTGGTGTTGTGGAGGTGTTGTGGTGATGATGGTGGTGTTGTGGTGGTGGTTTGGTGGTGTGGTGGTGATATTGTGGTGGTGGTGGCAGCGATGTGGAGGTGGTGTGGTGGTGGTGGAGGTGTTGCAGAGGTGTTGTGGTGCTGGTGGTGTGGTGCTGGTGGTGGTGGTGTACTGGTGTGGAGGTGTGGTGGTGGTGTGGTGGTATTGTGGAGGTGTTGTGGTGATGGTGATGGTGTGGTGATGGTAGTTTGGTGGTAGTGGTGGTGTGGTGCTGGTGGTGGAGGTGTTGTGGTAGAGGTGTTGTGGTGGAGGTGTTGTGGTGGAGGTGTGGTGGTGGGGTGGTGGTGTTGTGGAGGTGTTGTGGTGATGATGGTGGTGTTGTGGTGGTAGTGGTGGTGGAGGTGTTGTGGTGGAGGTGTGGTGGTGTGGTGTGGTGGTGGTGCTGGAGGTGTGGTAGTGGTGTTGTGGTGGTGGAGGTGTGGTGGTGTGCTGGTGGTGGTGTCCTGGTGTTGTGGAGGTGTTGTGGTGATGATGGTGGTGTTGTGGTGGTGGTGGTTTGGTGGTGGTGGCAGCAGTGTGGTTGTGGTGGAGGTATTGTGGTGGTGGTGTGGTAGAGGTGGTGTGGTGCTGGTGGTGGTGATGTGGTGGTGGTGTACTGGTGTGGTGGTATTGTGGAGATGTTGTGGTGATGGTGGTGGTGTGGTGATGGTAGTTTGGTGGTTTGGTGCTGTGGTGGTGATGTTGTGGAGGTGGTGGTGGTGGTGTGGTGGTGGTGGAAGTGTTGTGGAGGTGGTGTGGAGTGCTGGTGGTGGAGGTGGTGTGGTGGTGGAGGTGTTGTGGAGGTGTTGTGGTGGTGGAGGTGTTGTGGTGGAGCTGTGGTGCTGTGCTGGTGGTGTTGTGCTGGTGGTGTTGTGGAGGTCTTGTGGTGACTGTTGCCGGTCAGTTGTGCAGGTGCTGGCAGTCTTTTTGGTGCTGTGTGGTGTGGGTAGCATTATGGTGGTGCAGTGCGCAGGTGCAGCGCTCCTCACTGCTCTGCACCCCACAACTTTGGGTTTTAGTTCTTCTAATTGTTGCCTGTCCTCCTGGATAGCAGTGGACCTCTGCTGTACCGAGGAGTTTTTACAGCCCATGATCTCCCTGTGAAACAGATATGTGAGCCTGTACATGCATTTAATTCCTTACACATAGCATTTTAAAGAACTGATAACCTGTTAGTGCCAGGCAGGGCAGCAGAAGTGACCATTCCTACCATGCATGAGGTGGGATTGCCTGATGCAAAGAGGGAATAAGAACTGCAGCAGCTCTAGGACTCGTAAGAGAGGCCATAGTTGTGAACGTCACTCACGCCAGCCTTTTCATAGAATCATAGAATCATCTAGGTTGGAAGGGACCTTAAAGATCATCTAGTCCAACCATCAAGCTAACCCTGACAAGAAAATAAATAAGAAATAAGCAATAAAAAAAAATCACTAAACCATATTCTTGAGGACCATGTCAACCTGTCTTTTGAACACCTCCAGGGATGGTGCCTCAGCCACCTCCCTGGGCAGCCCATTCCAATGCTGGATTTTGCTGTGGAAGCTCTAGGAGAAGAGCTGCAGAGTGGAAAAGCAGGTAGCTTTTTAGTGAACAGCGTGGCAAAAGCAACACAGGTGGGTTGAGAAATGTGGTTTTTTTCTCAAATCCTGAGGGAGCGTCAGGTAGGATGTGTATCCCGATTCTGGCTGGGCTAACCTTGCCTCCAAATGCAGAGCTGGAAAAGGTTCATCTTTCTGGGTTAAAAGTTAAGCACCCTGTGGTGAAGCATCGGAGATATTCCACTGGCATTAACGTGACACTTCTGGGATAAAGGAGTTTTCTGGAAGTAGGGACATCCTTCTTCAGACATGATACTTGTATTGACGTTATTGGAAAGCACATGAAGACTGGGAGGACATATTGGTTTGTGCCTGTCTGTGGGTTGGTTTGTGTCTGTCTGGTGGGGGGTTTTGGGGTTTTGTTTGTTTGGTTGGTTGGTTTTTTTTGTGGTTGGACTCGATGATCTCAAAAGTCCCTTCCAACCACAAAGATTCTGTGATCCTGCCTGCGCATTATGGACCTATCCACAGGACAGAAGTAAAGGAGGATTCTGTTGCCGCCTTAGCTGTTGCAGAATTTCTGTCTAACATCCTTTTTTTGCTTGAAAAGACGCTGTCAGTGGTTTATGTCTGACATGGGCCTCTTTGAATCATCTGTTCCCATTGTTATTACTGCCTGACGTGTATTTTTTTTAAAAACAGTCAGGCTTTTCTCAGAATTTGTGTCAGTAGATCTGAAGCAGCCGTAAGTTTTAAAGAGGTTTTTGCTGCTATGCTTTGAAGCATGAGTTGAAGTTGAAAAATTTTTTGTGTTTCTTTCATTTCTTTCTACGTTTAGGCTGATAACTCATAATGGAGCATAAGCCTTTCTTTTGTGATAAGTATATCTTAGTCATAGTGAAAATATAGCTTGTTGGAATTCTGTATTCTCAGGAAGCTACATGCAAATGCCAGACACAGCAACAACTTAAAAATCTTTAAAATCCCAAGATACGTGTGGGTAACTTGTGTATTGTGTGCAGACCACCAGCTTATCATCTGGAGAAGGCATGATTGCATTAATTGGTTCTCATGAGCCTCTACCTCCAGCAGCAAAAAGCAGAAACTGGAGAGGCCTGGCCACGTGTATTGAGTTACAAATACATTTTTGCAGGGAATGGTCAGATGGAAGTGAAAGGGAGAACTTCCTGATACTGCCTGGTCTGTAAATCGTAGGGTCATAGAAGGATCTAGGTTTGAAAGGACTTGTGAAGTTCTTTAATTCAATCTCTTTACCAAAGCAGGCCTACCTTCAAATCTAGATTAGGTTGCTCAATTCCTCCTCCAGCCAATTTTTTTCTCCAGGCAGATCTGCTGAACTGTTTTCAGAGCCAAGAATTTATTTTTTTTTTCCTTTTGTCCAGCCAGATTTGCCATGGGGCAACTTGTGTACCATTGCCTTTTGTCCTTCCACTGTAACCCCGCGAGGTGAGCTCCCTCAGTCTTCCTTCTGATGCCTTCACCTGCCTTCACCTGGAGAGGGAAAGTGACACCACAGGGTGTCCAAGCTGCTAAAAAATCAGCTGAAGTAGAGGGAAATGACAGTCAGCACCCTGAGATAATGCCTCTTTAATTGTAGCAGTCAGGGGATTAACGGAGGATTCAGGTTGGAATGCAGCTTGGTCAACTAGCCCAACCTCCTGCTTAAAGCAGGTTCGACTACGAGATCAAGTTATTTTCTTCAGGGCTCTATCCACTCAGGTCTTGAAACCTACAAGGGTACAGACTGTGCATCTTCTCTGGCCAACCTCTTCCAACACTTGATGCTTGACTGTCATCATGGTGAAGAAGTTTTCCCTATATCCATTCAGTACCTCTCATTACGGCTTAACCTTTCTGTCTGTCTCTTGTCCTACCACCATGCATTGCTGTGAAGAGCCTGGCCCGGTGTTCTTGAGAACCCCCATGAGGGTATTGGAAGATTACAGTTAGCTCCTCCCAACTAAACCTTCTCTGCAGTCTACAGACTATTTTCATAGCTTCTCTGAGACTACTTTGTCTTCTCTGAGGTTCTTTCAGGCTCTCTTTTAGTCCCCCAGACTCTGTAAGGCTTCTCTGCTCTCTGGGACTCTCTCAACCTCTCTATTTCTTCCCTAGCTTCTCCAAAGCTGCTGTGGTTGTCTTTCAAGGCTTTTGGTCTGTTCCTTCCTGTCACTGAGGTATCTTTGGAGCACTTTCAGTCTTTCTGCAGTGTACCCCCCCCTCCCATACCCTGCCACTTTTCTGAAGATAAACTGGGCTTTCTGGGGCTGTTTCACTCTTTCTTCAAGGTTTGTGGCATCTCAGCTGCTAGTCATCTTTCTCCTGGGTCTTTTTCTGCCTCCCTGCTTGTTTCTTCCCTTTTCCAAGGGGCTCTTTTAGCCTCTCTCCTTTCTTGGCAGCTGCAGGCGTGCTCTTCTAGTGCTCTTTCAGAATGTCTGCTGCTTTCTTGTTACTGTCTCTGGTGTGTTCACCATGGTTCTTTCATGCTTCCTAGCTTGTTCCTTTGCCTCTTTCAAGCTACCGTGTTCTCTGGATCTTTTACAGATTTTGGGTCACTTTTCCTTCTTTAATGTTAGGCTTGAGGGCACTTTCAAGCTTTCTGCCTTAGGTTTTGTGGGATTTTTTGGTCTTCTCTGAGGCCACCCTTGGTGGGTACTCTGGAGCTCCTTTTATATCGCTGACACTTTCCTGTTATCACTGAGTCTCCTTGGTATTCTTTGCGGGAGGGGGGGTCCTTTGCCTTGTCTATTTCTTTCTTGGCCTCTTTGACACCACTACGTGTTGTTTCCTTAGGCACTTACAGGCTTTATTCCCTTCCTTGAGGCTACTTACAATCTCTAAATCTTTTGTAGACTCAGTTGCTTTGTTGGCTTCTGCTCGGCTCCACTGTTTCGTCTGGGGATCTTTCAGATGATGTGCTTTCCTGGCATTTGGAGGGCTATTCTGTGATCTTTCTCTCAGTGTTTAATCAATTTTCACAGTTTCTCTGAGATTTCTCAGTGTCCTCTGGATGCCTTTCAAATCCTCTAATACTTTGTCCTGTCTTTGACTATTCTATATGTTCTGGGACACTTGCAAACTCTTTCCTATATTATCAGGCTCTCAAAAACAATTTGCTGTTCTTTGGGGATCTTTCACACCTATTTCTGTTTAATTAGAGTGTTGTTTTGAAGGAGGATGAGAGAGGATGGGATGGGGGGATCTTTTCAGAGATGCAACAGCTTTAGGACCTCTGAACTTCAACTGTAGTGGAGCTGGAATAGATTTTTGTGAGTCAATTTTTAGAATTTTTTTTTTGTCCTGTTTTGGTTTTGGTGGTAGTTGGGGTTAAGAGACAAATGAGCTCAAAGAGGCACCTTTTAAAAAATCCTTTATTTTTATATCATCCTAGTAAAAATCTTTTATATAAAGGCGAAAGTAGGTATTGCATAGAAGAAACACTGGTGCAAACATCACCTGGTGGGAATGGCATGTTGTTTCTTAGTGTCTACTATCTACTGCACAATAGATGGCTAGCCCATAGGCAAACATCTTCAGGTTTCCCCATGCCAGCTACAGCATGAAGTTGCTCAACTCTATGGAAAGAAGTTACATCAGAATCACGCGTGCCCTTTCCATGCTGCTCCCAAGAACTATCTGCTGGGAAAACACCCTTCTCCTCCTTGCCTTTTCCATGCCTGGCCAATACATTGCCCAAGAAAGACCATGAGTATCAGTTCAGCTGTCCTCTGCTTGCACCCTTCCTGTGTATGAGTTTGTATTTCATGCACACAAATGCGGAGTGGACACAGGATATGAAAGTTGGCCTAACACGACCACAGTCCAGGAACTCAATGCATGAAATTACAAGGCATCTTCTGTCATCTTGGAGACATTTGTGCCATTGTTTTCATCATCTCACATGCTTCTTAGCTATGGGCAATTCTTTTAAGCGCTCTCCACCTGGGCTTCCTGTAACTTAACAGCCTTGGTACCACCAGGAGGGAACAGAATTCACTGCTATCACTTCAACAGCCTTCACGTAGAGGTTCTTCAAGCAGTTCTGTTATGCCTCTGCTTAAGTTCTGCTGCAGCTTTCAAGCCTGAAGCACAGTGAGACAGCAGGTATGCTACAGTCTGAAGGAACACTCAGAGAAACAGCACTTTCACACACTTGAACTGTGCTTTCATGAATTAGAGGTACAGAGAGGTATGCATTTATACAAATCAGTATTTGTGTATATTAAAGATACTTTTACTCAGTATCAGTTTTTATTTAAAAACATGCTAAAAACTTATAGTTAAATAATCAGAGTGACATTTAGGGAAAACACACAGCCACCCACCCACCAGCATAAGCAAAAAAAGTGCATACATACATGAGCCAAAGCTCCCCTTGACCAATTTACAGGGCAGTTAGTGTCATCTCTGACAAACTGACTGATGCAGCCTCACACTTTCCAGGGCTGTTTTTTGTTACCTGGAAAATGGCATTATTTTTCTGCTCCTTTCAAGATGTCTGTCATCACCTCCCACATCAGAGAGCCAGCTAAGAGACACAAATCAGCCCTGCTTTTGACTCCTTTCTTGCAGGTGGCATCATAGAGATGAATACGTGAAGCTCGTGTAACTATCTCACTTAATACTGTGCTTAAAATGCCAAAAGTAGTCATTAAAAAAAGATTTCAGGATCTACGCTGCTAGATCGTGAAATGGAATGAAGCATTCTAGAAAAATAAGTTTGGATGAAAGGCAAAGTATCTGAGTTTGCAACTATACATTTCATTTCTGAGTTATTCATAAACATTTTTTTTATTTCCTTATTACTTTCACTAATATATTTTACCATTTTTTTGTACAAAAACTGACTGCAGATTAAAATTTAAGATGCGGCAGGTACGACTGTGCGACCCAAAAGGACAGAAATGATGCTCCTGCTTAGCCCTGCACCCTGCTCTTTTTGAACACCAGAGAAAGCTAGAGAATGCTAAGCACCTCTGCCCAAGGGGAGAATGCAGTGGAGCCATCGGATAAAAATCATCTTGTCTTTTCTTGCAGAAATAGGAACGCATCTTAGCAACTTGGGATACAGTCTTACATGTAGCAGCAAGTACACTGGGCATCGGAGCCCTTTCTTCAACATGGAACATCCATCTCCAGTGGGGCTCAGATGCTCCTGGTCCCAATTTTTGTTAGAAATGGAAGTAAAACTGGATTCAGTTCTGTGGTTTCCCTCTGCTTCTTCCCTGACTCTTTCAAAGGCAACGTAAGTGAAACAGATGAACCCATATGGCATTGGCTGCTTCAGTGGGAAAGAAAAGCCCTGTGAAACTTTGGGTATTGTGCTCATATGGGCAAGGGCCGTGCTCTAAGAACAGTAACCTCCTCCTTCACTACAACACCCGGATTCGTCTCTGTATCCCACACATTCACATTCCTTACTGTCACACTGATTTCATAGGAACTCAAAAAAGTGACACGTAGGCCACACGAAACACTATTGCTGCCAGATGTATGCAGGACCTATCAGGAAGATAAAGAGGGGACTGAAAACTCCCAGAGATGAAGTGGCTCAACAGCTATTTCAGCCCACAAGGAAAAGGTAGACTGAATGATACAATGAAAATGGTACATTTTAAGAGTTGAAATATTCAGACTGGACATTAAGAGAAACTTGTTCACCAGAGGAGTAGTTTGACATGGCATGGCTCTGAAAGGCACAAAATCTCCATCCTCAACCGTTTCTGAAACTCAGCTCAATAATGTCCCGTCTCATATAGTGTCGTGGTTTGGGCTGGACTGTTCCAAGGGCTACTGCATGCACACCAGGACACACAGATGACAGGCCCACGTTGGCTGGGGCTTTGAGTAACCCGGTATAGTGGAAGGTATCCCTGCCCGTGGCAGGTGGATTGGAATTAGATGATCTTCCAACTCAAACCATTCTTTGATTCTACGACAGTACCCCTTTGAGAGTGATATTGAATGAAGTAACCTCTAAAGGTCACTTCTGACTGCTACTAATAAAAATAGCAGTGTTTCTTTCAGAGCTGAGTTGAGCCGTGACAGGAGTTAAATCAGAACACCCTCCAATATCTGAGCCTTTCCTTCTTCCTTCACAAAACAGCAAAAACTTGGAACAAAGGGTAAAGGGGGGCTGCTTGCAACGAAGCAGCACTCAAACTAAAGAAATACACGTTCAAGGTTGTTCAAGTTTTCTAACAGGAATGTTGTTAAAAATACACATTGCAGTGAACTCTGAACTATACCACTGGATGCACTTGGCAATCCATCAGCAAGACCTAATTCTGTACGGAAGACGTGACACATACTGTCTCCGAGTGTCACTTTGGAAATTGCCCCTTTCCTGCACCATATGGTCACCTTCAATCAAACCACCTTTTCCAGCTCGGGGAGAGCGCTCTCATCTGCCCGAGGAAATGAAATGACAATACCATGTGGCATGACAATGTTGCCATCAAATTGCCATCCCCTTCCCTCATGTCCAGCAGCATGCCATGCCTTGGGCAAACTTTTTGAAACAGAGAAGACAATCTGTGAAGTCTGCTGCCAACTGCCCGGTAGGGCAGACTGCAATCTCTCTCCTTTGTGCCAGGGAGCACTAACTTGCTTAGCGAGTAGACTTTTAGCTTTTAAAGTAGCACCCAGACACTGCTTTGGGCGAGTAAAGGCATTGGAACTTTGCCTCATGGGAGTAGGGAGCTCACCATGTGGTCCGATGGGAAGGCATTGCATTCCATCTGAGGAAAGAGTCTCTGACTTAGAAGGTACCACCTTTGTTACAGTACAGGCAACAAGGCCCTGATAAAGGTAGACGATGCCTCCCCATGGGCTTGAGAAAAGTTATGTCTTTATTTGCCCGCACAAACTGTCGACTTTGAAATCTATGTCCTCTGGAGATCGCACAGTGGTTCCCAAATTAATGTACAATAAATGTGAAAAACCAAAACCAGTAAGAAGTTATAAGTCAGGCAACTAAATTCTAAGCTATATCCATCATAATCATCATCATCATCAATACCATAATAAAAAAGTATACACCATAAGGTACAAGAAGCTGCAAAGCAAAGCAGCTCCAATTTCTAGGACTCTCAGTTAGAGTGGCTTTTCCGAGTCTTCCAGTAAATTGGACATGAGGGTTGAAAACTTAATGGAAGACTTTGAAGAATTCTCCCTTGAAGTTGAACACACATAATTTTTGCACATAAAGCATGGATTAGTAGAGCAAAACATTTTCTTAAGTTAAGAAACATTCTTAGAGCAGATCTATGATTTTGTGTAGAAAATCCATTTGTTTGGGAGGTTTCCCCCCCTCTTTGGCAAATAAATGACAAATGTGAAGCAGACAAAATAAAAAATAAAATAGTCAGATAACAAGTTGTGATAATAACTGGACAAGTAACAACAAAGTAGATCGGTCGATGGGACGGATTCCCTCAGCAGGGCTAGGCTTGATACTCTGCGGTCATTCCTTTTGTTCATTTTTATGACGAGACAGAAAGGTTGATGTGATAATGTTTCAGAGGCTTTAGGCATCATATTTTTTGCCAGTCCTGTGAATCTGCTGGAAGAGTGTCATGGAGAAGGCCATGCCAAGGATCTGAAGGAAAACAAACAAAGAGTAAGAGCTTCAGTACAGGGAGGTTGCCTAAACTGCCCTGCTGTCCTGTAGTAGTTTCAGAAGTCATTCTACACTAGTCATATTTTTCAAGCTTCAACACAGATCGGTAAAATTGTATGTATGTTGTTCAGGCACACATCTGGAGATGTATCTGTCAGAGAACAGATGGAGGCAAAAAGCTCTCAGGGCTCATTGTTATACGTGCAACGATTTTTCAGGATTGATGCATATGATTCACTCTTCCTTTTTACTTGTTTAGCCAGGTAACTGTGACTGAAAACATCAGATTTCAGATATTATCCCTCAAAAGTACAGCAGTGATACAGCAACCCCAAAAGCGTAACAGATTATGATGACGCTTCTGCATTTCTGCAGGTCCAGAGAGGTGATTCTGCCACTTTACTCTGCTCTGGTAAGACCTCACCTGGAGTATTGTGTGCAGGGCTGGAGCCCTCAATATAAGAAGGACATGGACCTGATGGAGAGGGTCCAGAGGAGGGCCACGAGGATGATCAGGGGGATGGAGCACCTCTGCTACGAGGAGCTGCTGAGGGCGCTGGGGTTGTTCAGCCTGGAGAAGAGGAGGCTCTGGGGAGCCCTAATAGCAGCCTTCCAGTCCCTGAAGGGAGCCTACAGGAAGGCTGGGGAGAGCCTGTTTACAAAGGCCTGCAGTGACAGGACGAGGGGAAATGGCTTCAAGCTGGAGGGGAGCAGATTTAGATTGGAGATTAGGAGGGGGTTCTTTACTGTGAGGGTGGTGGAGCACTGGAACAGGTTGCCCAGGGAGGTGGTTGAGGCCCCATCCCTGGAGATATTCAAGGAGAGGCTCGACGAGGCCCTGGGCAACCTGGTCTAGTTGGGGGTGTCCCTGCTGACTGCGGGGAGGTCGGACTAGATGACCTTTGGAGGTCCCTTCTGGCCTGGGCAATTCTATGATTCTATGATTCTTTTTTAAACCACGTTAACCTAGTCAGTTCAGTGGTCATTATTTGACTCATTTTGGCAATTTCTAGAACTTGCTTCCAGAACTTAAAAAAACAGTTCCCTAAGGGACAGCATAACATTTGGCTAAACGTGGGAACTCCAAAGTGGTGCTCTGAAGTCAAAATGCAGATAAGCAAAACCCCACTGTAAGTATGTCTTTTTGTGGGACTGACCACAGACTTGCTTCCTTAAAGGAACTCATAAAACAAGTCTGGTTTTTGAGATCGTGATCAAACTGAAAGCAATTAAGCACCACATTTCACACAACAGAATCAAGAATGCTGACAGCAAATCAAAGCCATGTTGAGAGACATCACACCAGTATTACCTGCATTATAAGGATGCACATCCCAATCGAACCAAGGACATGCTTATTCTTATCTAACGAGGTCATCACCATCTCATAAAACCCCTTAAATGATTAAAGATGAAAATTAAAATCCCAAGGTCACATTTTCTTTCATTTGCATTCTGCCTATTTTCTTCCTTCCCATCCCTCCCTAAGGCTTGACCATTTTCAACGAGCCAAATGCACCTGGGGAAGAAAAATGTCAGGTACCCAATCGAACCAAGGACATGCTTATTCTCATCGAACCAGGTCATCACCCTCTCATAACATCCCTGAAATGATGAAAGATGAAAATTAAAATCCCAAGGTCACATTTTCTTTCATTTGCATTCTGCCTATTTTCTTCCTTCCCATCCCTCCCTAAGGCTTGACCATTTTCAACAAGCCAAATGCACCTGGGGAAGAAGAATGTCAGGTACCAGTACAGGTTAGGGGTGGACCTGCTAGAGGCAACTACTGAAGAGAAAGATCTAGGGGTCCTGGTGGACAGTAAAATGACAATGAGTAAACAGTGTGCTCTTGCGGCCAGGAAGGCCAATGGTATCTTGGGTTGTATAGGGAAGAGTGTAGCCAGCAGGTCAAGGGAAGTCATTCTCCCCCTCTACTCTGCACTGGGGAGGCCACAACTGGAATCCTGCGTCCAGTTCTGGGCTCCCCAGTTCAAGAGGGACAGGGAACTACTAGAAAGAGTCCAGCGAAGGGCAACGAAGTCAATTCAAGGATTGGAGCATCTCCCTGATGAGGAAAGGCTGAGAGAGCTGGGACTCTTTAGTCTGGAGAAGAGAAGGCTGAGGGGAGACCTTATCAACGCCTACAAGTATCTCAAGGGAGGGTTGAAGGAGGAGGGAGCCAGACTCTTTTCAGTGGTTCCCAACAAGTTGGAACAGAAGAGGTTCCACTCAAATATGAAGAGAAACTTCTTCACAGTGAGGGTGGCAGAGCCCTGGAACAGGCTGCCCAGGGAGGGTGTGGAGTCCCCTTCCTTGGAGATTTTCAAGACCTGCCTGGATGCTCCTGAGTAACATGCTCTAGCTCTAGGCAATCCTGCTTCAGCAGGGGAGTTGGACTAGATGATCTCTATGGTCCCTTCCAACTCTAAAAAATTCAGTGAAATTCAGTGAAAAGTGAGCCGTACCGTTTTCCACACTAGTTCGGTGGAGTTCCGTCCACAGTCTTGGGAGTTTTCCGTACAACATCGGTCTGGGACAGTGTTTTCTCCCAGCACTGGGTACCAATCCGTAAAGTCATTCACACCACAGCATTTCATCTATGGCAACAGTAAAGAATTAATCAATTAACTTAAGTAGCACAATTTGTGAATCATGCACCACCACAAACTTCCACTAAACCATTGTGTATTTTCAAAAGGGCTGCCTCAACACTTTTGTATTTTTAAAATGCTTTGTGCTCAGTGATCATTAAAAGCAAATACTTCACGCAACAGTAAAGAATTAATCAATTAACTTAAGTAGCACAATTTGTGAATCATGCACCACCACAAACTTCCACTAAACCATTGTGTATTTTCAAAAGGGCTGCCTCAACACTTTTGTATTTTTAAAATGCTTTGTGCTCAGTGATCATTAAAAGCAAATACTTCACATTAAAAAAAAAAGAAAATAAATGGTCCCATGCATATGGGATATGCTAGTGTTCGTCACAGAGACATAAGCATAGACATCAAAAGATGCTGTAATGTGCCCACAACTGCCAAACAGCAAAAGCTTAGCATGGGATATGTTAGTCTTCTTGTCACAGAGACATAAGCATAGACACCAAAAGATGCTGTAATATGCCCACAACTGCCAAACAGCAAAAGCTTAGCTGCCAAAGCTGCAGTTCTACCTATGCAGGTTTTGCTGCTTCTCCTCTTTTTCAGACCATCTCTGTGCCTGTGATAGGCACAGAGAATCTGAGAGAGAAGTAAGCATCTTTCACCTTACAGGGTACACTCTGATCCTGTGTTTCAGACTACCCCCTGGACATTCAAGAGTGCAAAATCAGAAACCAAAGCCCGCATTAGTCATCTTTTAGACTTGGTATGGATGCAACAGTTAACAGACCGCAGCAGCCTTTATGGCCAAATTCATAATTTTCCTCTATTGAGAAAATACATTACCTCTGCTTGAATGATATTCCATGCATTTTTCAGTCCAACATTATTTTCTGAATTGTATAGCTTCATACCTTCCTTCAAATCATTCTTTGCGCTCTCACTGACCTGTGGCATGTAAAAAAGTACAGGAAGTCAATGCACTGCTGTTTGGAGGAAAGGACCACATGGTATAGACTTGCAGATAGAACATAGCTCTTATTTTATCTCACAACAAACTTCACAAGGGTAGAAAAGCTTCAGCATAGCTTCATGACCCTCCCAAGACTGTGGTACCT